>NW_024544503.1:0-24653 GCF_018167655.1 Microtus oregoni | reverse complement strand
ATTCCTCTGTACCTAATGAATATACGCAAACCAGTGTCCATATCTTGTCTGGCTGTGTAGCAACAAATCATGGCCTCCAGGCTTCCACCTTATCCCAAGTCAGGTGACGCAGCCTAGCCTCAATATCTCTTTTACTGTGGTGAGCATACAGCCTCCTTTTATATACTCACTCACCTAAGGAGGCTTTCTACAACCAACATAAGCCCAGTCCATAACCAGGGTTCTCCTATCTTCTGGTGTCTAGCCTATTGAGAATATCACACAGTATTAGACACTTGATTTTTAACATTCTGTTATGTATAACCTGGAAACCACAAGAAATGTTCAATCTTGGTCTGGACTCCTTGCCTTATAGTAGTGAATTTTAGGCTTCAACATGTTGCAGCCTATTTAGAACAGTTTTCCTATATTATAGAGAACATCTGGGCTACATCCAGATATAATCCTATTTAGATAAACCAACAGGGGTCTTAGAGTTGCCCATACCTCTTCACACCATACCCAGACTTCCTATGTCCCCCTCCAGGATTTATCCAGGTGAAGATATCCATACTCTGTAATTGGTTTTCCATATTCAGTGGAATTTATCCTAGATTGAATAGTCCCTGTCCCATCAAAGAATGGACCCTTGCACTCTGCAGTAGTGATTTTTGGCATGTTTTAGGGACACAAATCTCAAAACACAGCATGATCCCACCAGCTACTACTATTCTGTAGCCAACACTGAGAGTTCCCCAACACTTATCATACCTGTACTGGCTAATGGAATAACCCCACTCCTTATGAAAAGTTATCGTGTCCTCCTAAAGTTCGAACCTAGTGAATATTTCCTGTTCCAAATACTGTTTTTCCACATCCCTCCAAACATAGCTCATATTGATGTGGGATTCCCTTTTGTATATCTATGTATCATTATGATCCATACCAGTAAGGCTCTCACTGGTAGCTGCTGGTTTTCTCCTTCAGCAGCTACATGGCATCTCCCTGACTCTGCCTACTTTCTCTCTATATCTCTGTTCAGATTTCCTGCCTGGCTATATTCTACTAATCGATTGCCCAAAGCATCTTCTTGAATAACCAATGGTAATAAAACATATTCATAGCATATAGGATTCCTAGTCCCATCAAATCCTCCTGTGCTGTAGACAACATATACATTCCCACTGAGACAACCCCAACCTCATCAAACCACAGGATCTCTGGCTGACTACATAATATCACAGCATGCCAAGACTGTCCAAATCCTTCTACAATGCCAAGAGAAGTAAGTGCACCTTTCGAGCAGATAATTCTTTTCCTACTCCAGTAGAGTCCAGACCTGATGAAACATCCAGTGAGAACTCTAAAAGAGCTGTTTTCTCACACTTACAGTGACTTTTAGCTGTTTGCTGAGTTCCAAACCCTAGGCGCCATCTTAGTCCTACCGTGCTTTGATAGATAGTTCTAAGCTTCTGCTGGCACTTTCCCTCCAACTGGCCTTGTCCTAGCACATTCTTTTGTGCTGTATCCAGCATCTACATTCCCAACAGTAACCATCCTACCTGAATCCATCTGCAGGATGATTCCGATGCCTAAACCACTTCATTATATAACCAGACATCCCACAACCACCAGGACCCAACTTTAGCCAATTGAGTAACCCACTACACACAAGTGAATATTTGATTTTCCACATGCAGTCTGACTTACAGCTGCCTCATGTGCCTTGCATTTGCAAATTTTAGGCCTGTGAAGGTTTTCAAAGCCTTCAGCCAAGACTAGGTCCAGCAACTCCTTCTTTGGTACAGTCAACAGTTAGGCTCCCCTGAATTTAACACACCTACACCCATGCATGAATTAGTTGCCCTGCTTTCACAACTCCATTTCCAATCCAGACTTTCCATATCTTCCCCAAAGACCAAGCCCAGAATATTTCCCCTACCAGATAGCGTTTCCCCATATGCCAACAAACAGATCATAAGTCACTACAAGTGTCCAAGTCTAGTTTTTGCCACTGATATTCTTGCATGTTGTAGTAATGCTCACAGGATTCAACAGAGTTCCAAATGTGAGGGCCGAATCCCAGCATCTACTCCTGTCCTCCAACCAACATACATTGTCCTACAAGGACCTGCGCTGCTTGAATCTACATATAGTACTCATTTTGCTAACTATCTTACCCGAATCCAAATTCTGTATTCCTGAGTCCTCCACCATGGTATGGCCTGGTAAGTACTCACTCCCTCACAACC
Organism: Microtus oregoni; assembly: GCF_018167655.1. Taxonomy (NCBI): domain Eukaryota; kingdom Metazoa; phylum Chordata; class Mammalia; order Rodentia; family Cricetidae; genus Microtus; species Microtus oregoni. The sequence goes on along the minus strand of NW_024544503.1, from coordinate 22,422 downwards.
AGATATTTCATATTCTATCTCTATCTGGATCTAGCCTCTTTCCCAAAGTCATTATACAAATTTAGTTTGATCACATAAGTAGCAATATCTAGGCTTCTATAATTTCGGAAATCCCATGTCTTGGCCTTCCACGTGTGCGATTGCCGACATACATGCAGCAGACAAGTTGCTACCTTCACCCACCCACAGTACCCTCTGTGTTACCTGCAGCACCCTACTCTACCACATTCCTAATGTTCTCCTCCAGGAACTGGCTTCTTATTTAAGCCACCAACCAATACTTGTTTTCCATATCCATCTGCATCTAGCTTGAGTTTAACAGCCAGCACCCCTGCATAATCTGGCTGTTTGCCTCTTGAGTCAAGGGTCTTCTAGGGAGTATGGTCCCAAATAACTCAGCTCAGACTATTCTCAGGAATCCTCCTTTTCTGTCGTGAACATCTAGGCTTTGCTAGCACTTACCCTGCACTAATACATCCACGGGACACTTTAGGTACAGTATAGAGCATTATTCCTTATTCAGATTTTCTATGTCTTCCCAGGTTTTAACTTGTTTAGTTTAGTTACCCACTCAGTACTTTGTACATAGAGGGCTTGATCTACCCAAGTTGCAACAACCAGTGTCCTGGTCTTCTCCAGCTGCCTCTATAGCAATCTCCGGCATTCTTAGACCCATCAACTTTTTTTGTGCTGTTGACAGCATCTAGATTCCCACAAAGACTATCAGTCTCTCATAGAACCAGAGGAGTTGTGGCTGCCCTACATGACCATTCTATCCCCAGACTATCAGAATACTCCTCCATCGTCTAGATTTCAGAGCACTGCTCTGCATCCTATCATTGTTTTTCTAATACAGTGGAGTCCAGACTGGATGGAACATCCAGTGTCATCCCTAGATTTCAATAGTAGTGACTTCTAGCTGTTGGTAGGGTTCCAAATCCTTTGTTCCATCTTAGTCCCACCATGGTCTCTTAGGCTGAATGCAACATATAGTGTCCTGCATGAATCTCCTGAAACAACACTTACACACAGGACACTCTAGGCTACCTATACAACACAACTTAATACCCAGATTTCCCAGAATACCCATGTACTCCCCAGAGTCAAGCCTGTAGACTAACACCAAATGTACTCATCATACATGATTTTCTACAACTTGCTGAATTGATCACAGTACTCTAGCCTACATAGACAAACTATAACACATAACAGGTGCCTCTAGGATTCGGTAGGGTGTATAATCTCACACCCCAGCACAGCCCTCCATCTATTCATGTGCTATAGTTAACATTTAGTTTTTCTACAATAGTTGTCCTATCTATGGCCACAGGACTAGATGTTCACTATACCATGGCACTCTATACACAAACTTCCCATCCACTCCCCAGAGTCTAGTTACTGAAACTCCAAACACAACCCAATATTTCTGTTTTCATGTCATGCAAAACATAAATCCCATGCTGCATGCAGTTTGGCACAGATGTCTGGACTCCTAGCCTTGCTGTAATGACCCCTAGAATTCAACAAGGTCCCCATTCCTTGGCCCTAGCCTATGCCAAGCATTTTGTCCTTGGCTGTAGCCTACATCTATGCTCCCATAGGGATGTACCCTAGCCCTGTCTACCCACATCTACTTTCAGAAAGCCTTGTGACACATAAAATACACCAATAAATACACAGACTTCCTGTGGTCTCCTCCTGGGTGAGCCTGGTGTTTACATCCCTATCTGACATTTTATTTTCTGGCGTAACTAGAATGGTCGAACATCCAGTGACCATGACTAGTGTTTCTAAGAGTTCCTTGTACTTGATGGCTCTAGGCTTCTGCAGACTCTGGTTCCTCCAACTGACCTTGTCCTAGCCTATTCTTTTGTGCTATATCCAACTTCCATACTCTCAACTTGAACCATTCTACCTTCATTCAATCACAAGTGACATTTAAATGATTAAGCCACCTATCTTTGTCCCTAGACATCCCACATGCTCGGCCTCCAGGGTTTAGCCTAGTGAGTAATAACCAACACAAACATGAATACTTGTTTTTCCACATGCAGCCTGACCTACTAGAAACACACTTGCCTTCCATTTGTGAGCTTTAGGCATCTACAGGATTGAATGTGTGCAGACAAGCTTAGGCCCTACAACTTCTACTATGCTTTAGTGAACAGCTAGGCTCCCTCTGCACTCAACGTTCTTGCACACATGCCCAGACTGTCCATATCCTCCTATAAAGTCGATAGAGGTATGCACCCTTCTGCAAAGATAATTGTTTTCCCAAACTAGTGGAGTCCAGACCATCTAGTGGCATCCCTAGAATAGTGCTTGTTCTCACTCGCAATGACTTACTTATATCTACCTATCTGTCTATCTATCTACCTATCTATTTTTAATCTGAGGGAAGGCTTCTCTATGTAACTTTGAAGTCTATGTGTGCACTAGCTCTGTAGACCAGGTTGGCTTCACACTTACAGAGATCCTCCTGCCTCTGCCTCCCAAGTGCTATGATTAAAGTCATGCACCACCACCACCCATCCTTGTAGTGACTTCTAACTTTTGTCAATGTCCGAAATCCTTTGCTTCAGACTAGTACTACCATGTTCTTCTTTGCTATAGGTAAGATCTTGGTTCCTGCATGAAGTTCCTGTTACAACACTTAGCCACAGAACACTGTGTGCTGCCTATACAACCCAACTCTGTACTCAGATTCCCCATGACCACTCCAGAGTCAGGCCTGTTAATTATCCCTAACATACTCATCATAAATGTTCTTGCACATCCTGCTGAATCTATACCAGTACCCCAGCCTAGACAAACAACTTATACTTCAGAGCAGAGGCCTTCAGGCTTCATCATGGTCCCAAATCTCATACACCCCCAATTTCAGTGCTATAAGGAACAATTAGAGTGCCACTAGTACTTGCCCTATCCACAGGCACAGGACTAGATGTTGACTATACTACCCCTCTCTATACACAAACTTTCTGTGTTCTCTTCCAGGGCCTAGTCTATTGGATATTCCACATACATCCCAATATTTCTGTTTTCATATCCTGTAGCGTGTAAATCATGAGCCTTAGGCAGTGCCACCATAGTAGCCTGAAATCTTTGCCTTGCAGTAATGATCTCTAACTTCAACAAAGTCCTAAATCCTAGTTCCCAGTTTAGTCCCAGTATTTCATCCTTTGCTCTAGCCTACATGGTGTGCTCCTGGGAGGATCATCAGTCATCGTACCAAACTAAGAATATTGCATACTATATTAATGAACAACCTAGAAAGATATGTCCATGAATGCAATAGTGGTACAAACTTTCTGGGAATAATCAGCTCCTTAAGAGTGAATTTAAGGTCTACTCTACAGAAAGCAACACATGCCTGCTGCTGTAAGCTTTGTCGAGAACACATGGTTATGGAGTTCCAAGGCCCCAGTATTGAACCTCATACTATTATTTTGTTAAATGAATGAAGTATCAAGCTTCACTCTACATTCATACCTCGATAACTACAGATTAGTGCAGTTCTCAGACCTCCTCAGAGACCTTGGTGAGGTAGATTATGTTTAAAAAAGACATTCAAAACTGGTCATCCTGGAAAAAAAATGAGAGTATGTGCAATGGGATATTTGTAGCCCTCTCTTCAAGACTCAGGTACCATTGCAGGGAGCATTTAAAAAGATTTTATGAGTCTGAGGCTGCAGATGCCAAGAGTGAAATTGTGATCTCAAGACATGACAGAGTCATTGCTCTCACAAATACAGAGCCGTCGTGATTGCATGCAAAGGCCTGTGTAAGATGAGGCCAGGTCATATTCCAGTATGCTTGGTGACTAAGCACTCAAATATATGCCAGTATGGTTTCCATCCACATTAACTCTCACACTTCTCTAGAAGACACCAACTGTCAGGAGTTTGCCATTTAGACTCCGGAGCCCTCCTACAGTGCATCTTTGACTATGGGGGATGGCTCAGAAGTCTGTACCTCTAACTGACAAACTACTGACAGTTGCTGGCTTCTAGAGAAATGTGACAGTTAATGAAAGGGAATGAAAAACAGGCTCTCATGTACTTGAATACTTACTTAGTTACCAAGAAGTGCAACTGTTTGGGAAATTAGGAGGTGTGACCATGCTGGAATGCATATAGCCTTTGTGGATTATATATGTCACTGAGGGTGGGTTTTGAGGTTTACATTCCCACATCAGGCCTCGTCTCTCTCTCTCTCTCTACCTACTACTGATGAATCAGTTGGTATGGACTCAACAACAGGCCCAGTGCCGTGTTTGCCTGAATCCTGACATGATTATCATGAATTAATTTCCTAAAATTATAGGCAAGCATCCAATTAACTAGAGATAAAGAGATCCAGAGACCCTTTCAAGTCTCTTGCATCTTGAAGTCCTGAACTGAGATTAGAGTTTAGCTAGAGGGACAGGGTATTGACATATAAGCAGTTGTGGTCAGGAGGTGGCATCTACCCTCCCTTAGCTCACCCATCATTGTCTAATTGTTAGTCTTATCTGGCAAGGTGGTTTGATAGTAGGAATTGTGTGAAATCTCTTTAAGGAGACAAGGTTTTCCTTTGGGTAGAGAACATTGCTTTACCTGGCATGAGATTTCTGTAGAAATACTCATTACGTTGAAGTCAATGATTTGACTGTTCTGATAGATCAAGCTACACAGTTGTCTCATTAGTATATCCTCATTTCTGCTAGGCCTGTTATGTAAGCAGCCCATTCTAAAAGCCCTATTAAAACACAAATTTTTTATAAAGGATAACCATGGGTAAACCTGTCACTTCAAATTACCATTCCTTTCACTGAGATGTGATCAGTAGATTTGAGTTTGCTGGGTGATTATTGCTCCTGGGGAGATTTCCTTACTTACATTGGATGGTGAGGTATAAAACCAACATTCAAAAAAAGTTGCCAAACAGGAAACATAACAGCTATTTGTGGGGATAACTGTCACTCACACACTTCACCTCAGATAGGTTGAGACATTCATACTGTGAAGTTTTGCCCGGATCTTGCAAAATACATGGATGGTGGAGCACAGTCTTCTTCATCGGTATCTATGAGATTAGATAAATGTAGCAATTTGGATTCAATGCTCCATAATTACCTCTATGAGTCTTACAGTGCATGTGTGGTATGACCCTCAAATCTGTGGGAACCAAAGTCCCTTCTTTGTCATATGCTAACCCAATTTTTCTTCTTTTTATATATCAAACCATATTCCTTTTCTGGCCTCTATCCCTATAGTATACAAAATGTCAGATTTTCCATCTTCAACACCAAAGAGTCTTCTGTGTCATATACCCACCTAAATCAATTTTCTAGGCCTCAACTTGAAATTTGAGTTCAAGGTGTGGTTCATACAATACACGCAATCAAATCCATCTTTATCGTAAATTCATGAAAATTGTTTATCTGCCATCAAACTTTGTAAAACCATAATCTCTCTCATATCATATACCAACCCAATCTCTCTCTCTCTCTCTCTATCTCTCTCTCTCTCCCCACTGTTGCTGCCTTCATCCTTATGAGACCACATCCCTCCTTTGTCATCTGCCTATCCACACTACCTCTCTTGCCATATAGCCAATATTTCTTCCCTAAAACCTTATCAGACACAAATCTCTCCCTTTCATTCAACCAAGTGAACTCCCTCTCTCGCCATGTACCCACTATTTCTGGACCCATCCTTCCAAGACACTCATTCCTCCTTAGCCATACACCAAACCTAATACTCTCTCTTATAATGTTTCCACCATTTCTTCCCCCAAACGTTGTGATGGCCCAATCTGCCCCATGTCATGTACTCACCCAAACTCCCTCGCTAGCCATATATCCACCATGTCTGCCCCCATCCTGCTGTGACCCAAATCCTTCTCTTGCCATATGCCCACTGAAAATTCTTCTATTTTCATGTAACCACACAATTTCCTGTCTTGTGATTTAACCGCCATTTCTTCCCCCAAACATGTCAGACCCAAATATATCCATGTTTATAAGCCCAACAAAACACCCTCTCTTGACATATACCCACCAAAACTCTGTTTCATGAAATATACCAATTATTTCTGCCCCAAACCTTAAGAGACCCAAACACCCCCTGGTCATACAGCTACCCAAACTCCTCTCTGGGCATATACCCATCATTTTGCCACCGGCTTTGTGAGACCCTAATCTCTCCATTGTCGTATGCCCATCCAAAGTATTTCTCTTGCTACATACTCACCATTGCTGCCCCTAAAGTGTATAAGACCCAAATCCCTCCCTTGTCATTTACCCAGCATACTCCCTCTGTTCCTATATATCCACCATTTCTGACCCCATCTTTCTGAGACCCTAATCCCACCCTTCATATAATAACCCAAACTCCTCTCTTAACAGATACTCATGATTTCTGCCACCTGAGTATTTGAGAATCAAATCCTTCCCTTGTCATGTACCCACCCAAATGTCTCTTATCAATTACCCATCATTACACTCTCCAAAGTATATGAGATCCAACTCCCTTCCCTGGCATTACCCACCCATATTCCCACTCTTTCCAAGCTCTCACCATTACTGCCCCAAAATTTTGGAGTCACAAATCCCTCCCTTGTCTTCTACCCACACAAAATCCCCCTCTTCAAGGCACCCACCATTGATGCCCAAACTTTTGGAGACACAAATCCCTCCCTTTTTTCCTACCCACCCAAACTCCCTCTCTTCCATGCACCCACAATTGATGCCCAAACCTTTGGAGACCCAAATCCCTCCCGTGCCTTCTACCCACCCAAACTCCCTCTCTTTCCATGCACTCACCATTACTGCTCCAAACATATGGAAACCCAAATCCCTCCCTTGTCTTCTTCCCACCCAAACTCCCCCTCTTCCATGCACCCACCATTGTTTCACAAACCTTTGGAGACCCAAATCCCACCCTTGTCTTCTTCCCACCCGAACTCCCCCTCTTCCATGCACCCACCATTGTTTCCCAAACCTTTGGAGACCCAAATCCCACCCTTGTCTTCTTCCAACCCAAACATCCCCACTTTCATGCACCCACCATTGATGCCCAAACCTTTGGAGACCCAAATCCCTCCCTTGTCTTCTACCCACCCATGCTCCCTTTCTTTTCATGCACTCACCATTACTGCCCCAAAATCCCCCTCGTCCAGGCACCCACCAATGTTGCCCAAACGTTTGGAGACAAAAATCCCTCCCTTGTCTTCTTCCCACCCAAACTCCCCCTCTTCCATGCACCCATCATTGATGCCCAAACCTTTAAAAACACAAAGCCCTGCCTTGTCTCCTACACACCCAAACTCCCTTTCTTCCATGCACCCACAAGTGTTGCCCAAACCTTTGGAGACAGAAATCCCTCCCTTGTCTTCTACCAACCCAAGTTCCCTTTCTTTTCATGCACTCACCATTACTGCCCAAATCCTTTGGAGACACAAATCCCTTCCTTGTCTTCTATCCACCCTAACTCCCCCTCCTCCATGCACCCACCATTGATGACCAATTCTTTGGAGACCCAAATCCCTCCCTTGTCATCTTCCCACCCAAACTCCCTTTCTTTTCATGCCCTCACCATTACTGCCCCAAAACTTTGGAGACCCAAATCCCTCCCTTGTCTTCTTCCCACCCAAACTCCCCGTCTTCCATGCACCCACCATTGATGCCCAAACCTTTGGAGACACAAATCCCTCCCTTGTCTCCTACCCACCAAAACTCCCTCTCTTTCCATGCTCTCACCGTTAAAGCCACAAAATTTTGGAGACCCTAATCCCTCCCTTGTCTTCTTCCCACACAAACTCGCCTCTTTTATGCACCCAGAATTAATGCCCAAACCTTTGTAGACCCAAATCCCTCCCTTGTCTTCTACCAACCCAAACTCCCCCTCTTTCCATGAACCCACTATGACTGTCCCAAACCTAGTGAAGAACAAATCTCTCCATTGCCATTCACCCACCCATCTTCCCTCTCTTCTCCTATAACCATCATTTTTCCTTCCCTTTCCTCGTTTCGCCTTTAGTCACTGTAAAAGACACATAGCTTTTCAACTAAATTGAATTCATTTTCAATTTAAGAAATGTATACCAATGCAATTTTCTTTGTCATATTTGGGCATTCCCCGTCTTCATGATAGCCATCTAATTGGCTCTCCCCCTCATCGGCTGCTGCGACCACGCTTGCTTCTCCAGTAGTGTGCACCTCGCCTTCCTTTTCAGGCTCCTCCTCCTTAGGTTCAGGCATTGCAGTAACAGCTTTCACTTTGATTTTCTTCCGTTCGAGGGCAGCTGCCTCTTCGGCCTCCCTCTTTCTCTTGTTCCTCTTCTTTGAGGAGTGCTTCCGGTGTTTGCTTTTCTTGTGTGCCTGGAATGGCAAGAGGTGAACACAAGAATTAGTTAATAGAGGGAGAAGTCAGGAGAGGCATGTGAAGGACACTTTGTCGGAAGAGGTGAGAATTGATAAGGGATTTATGCCAGGAAGGAGAGAGGTAGTGACTTTAGGTAAGAGTAAATGAGTAGAGGAGGGAGCTCCAGTAGGGTTCGTCAACTCACCTTTCCGCACGACATGTAAGGTGGATACTGCTTTAGAGCTGCCTTTGTCTTCACCATAACGACTGGCCCGTTCGCTGCCATCGGAACATCACTACTGGATGTTGGGAGGTCCATGTCGGACAGTGATTCCTTAGGTTCCTTTGCTGGACTCTCCATCAACAAGTCGCGTGAGCGCGTGTTGTTTCTCCCTCGAGGGGCTGTGAACAACTGGCAGAGTAGGGAAGGCCACACCCTCAGACCTGAGTCATCATCAAGGTCTCGACCAATAGTAGGTGAGCTTGTGCTCTGACATCACAAAGCCTGGTTCTGACCCACAAGAATGCCTGGGGAAGGAAGGAACAAATAGTGGACTGTACCACTCCTGACACTTTGATGATAGGGGGAAGATATTGAGAAGGCAAAGAGAGTTTGGGTTTAGATGGAGACTTTGTTTAATAACTCTAAGGCAAATTTTCCACCTCAACCTTTTTTACATATCTACCTTTGTTGTGGTAGAACACATGACAGATCATTTGCTTCTCCAAATTCTTCAACAATGCTATCCCTGTCAATGGTTTAGTCCAAAATGTCCGCCTCAATCTTTGGCTAGTATCTTGAATGTCTTCCCTAAAATCATTCCCAAATAATATTCCTACTCCATGGCTTAGCCTGTTGACCGTACACACACACACACACACACACACACACACGAATACTTGAATCTCCACATTCCTCTGTACCTAATGAATATACACAAACCAGTGTCCATATCTTGTCTGGCTGTGTAGCAACAAATCATGGCCTCCAGGCTTCCACCTTATCCCAAGTCAGGTGACCCAGCCTAGCCTCAATATCTCTTTTACTGTGGTGAGCATACAGCCTCCTTTAATATACTCACTCACCTAAGGAGGCTTTCTACAACCAACATAAGCCCAGTCCATAACCAGGGTTCTCCTATCTTCTGGTGTCTAGCCTATTGAGAATATCACACAGTATTAGACACTTGATTTTTAACATTCTGTTATGTATAACCTGGAAACCATAAGAAATGTTCAATCTTGGTCTGGACTCCTTGCCTTATAGTAGTGAATTTTAGGCTTCAACATGTTGCAGCCTATTTAGAACATTTTTCCTATATTATAGAGAACATCTGGGCTACAGCCAGATATAATCCTATTTAGATAAACCAACAGGGGTCTTAGAGTTGCCCATACCTCTTCACACCATACCCAGACTTCCTATGTCCCCCTACAGGATTTATCCAGGTGAAGATATCCATACTCTGTAATTGGTTTTCCATATTCAGTGGAATTTATCCTAGATTGAATAGTCCCTGTCCCATCAAAGAATGGACCCTTGCACTCTGCAGTAGTGATTTGTGGCATGTTTTAGGGACACAAATCTCAAAACACAGCATGATCCCACCAGCTACTACTATTCTGTAGCCAACACTGAGAGTTCCCCAACACTTATCATACCTGTACTGGCTAATGGAATAACCCCACTCCTTATGAAAAGTTATCGTGTCCTCCTAAAGTTCGAACCTAGTGAATATTTCCTGTTCCAAATACTGTTTTTCCACATCCCTCCAAACATAGCTCATATTGATGTGGGATTCCCTTTTGTATATCTATGTATCATTATGATCCATTCCAGTAAGGCTCTCACTGGTAGCTGCTGGTTTTCTCCTTCAGCAGCTACATGGCATCTCCCTGACTCTGCCTACTTTCTCTCTATATCTCTGTTCAGATTTCCTGCCTGGATATATTCTACTAATCGATTGCCCAAAGCATCTTCTTGAATAACCAATGGTAATAAAACCTATTCATAGCATATAGGATTCCTAGTCCCATCAAATCCTCCTGTGCTGTAGACAACATATACATTCCCACTGAGACAACCCCAACCTCATCAAACCACAGGATCTCTGGCTGACTACATAATATCACAGCATGCCAAGACTGTCCAAATCCTTCTACAATGACAAGAGAAGTAAGTGCACCTTTCGAGCAGATAATTCTTTTCCTACTCCAGTAGAGTCCAGACCTGATGAAACATCCAGTGAGAACTCTAAAAGAGCTGTTTTCTCACACTTACAGTGACTTTTAGCTGTTTGCTGAGTTCCAAACCCTAGGCTCCATCTTAGTCCTACCGTGCTTTGATAGATAGTTCTAAGCTTCTGCTGGCACTTTCCCTCCAACTGGCCTTGTCCTAGCACATTCTTTTGTGCTGTATCCAGCATCTACATTCCCAACAGTAACCATCCTACCTGAATCCATCTGCAGGATGATTCCGATGCCTAAACCACTTCATTATATAACCAGACATCCCACAACCACCAGGACCCAACTTTAGCCAATTGAGTAACCCACTACACACAAATGAATATTTGATTTTCCACTTGCTGTCTGACTTACAGCTGCCTCATGTGCCTTGCATTTGCAAATTTTAGGCCTGTGAAGGTTTTCAAAGCCTTCAGCCAAGACTAGGTCCAGCAACTCCTTCTTTGGTATAGTCAACAGTTAGGCTCCCCTGAATTTAACACACCTACACCCATGTATGAAATAGTTGCCCTGCTTTCACAACTCCATTTCCAATCCAGACTTTCCATATCTTCCCCAAAGACAAAGCCCAGAATATTTCCCTTACCAGATAGCGTTTCCCCATATGCCAACAAACAGATCATAAGTCACTACAAGTGTCCAAGTCTAGTTTTTGCCACTGATATTCTTGCATGTTGTAGTAATGCTCACAGGATTCAACAGAGTTCCAAATGCGAGGGCCGAATCCCAGCATCTAGTCCTGTCCTCCAACCAACATACATTGTCCTACAAGGACCTGCGCTGCGTGAATCTACATATAGTACTCATTTTGCTAACTATCTTACCCGAATCCAAATTCTGTATTCCTGAGTCCTCCACCATGGTATGGCCTGGTAAGTACTCACTCCCTCACAACCAGATATTTCATATTCTATCTCTACCTGGATCTAGCCTCTTTCCCAAAGTCATTATACAAATTTAGTTTGATCACCTAAGTAGCAATATCTAGGCTTCTATAATTTCGGAAATCCCATATCTTGGCCTTCCACATGTGCGATTGCCCACATACATGCAGCAGACAAGTTGCTACCTTCACCCACCCACAGTACCCTCTGTGTTACCTGCAGCACCCTACTCTACCACATTCCTAATGTTCTCCTCCAGGAACTGGCTTCTTATATATGCCACCAACCAATACTTGTTTTCCATATCCATCTGCATCTAGCTTGAGTTTAACAGCCAGCACCCCTGCATAATCTGGCTGTTTGCCTCTTGATTCAAGGGTCTTCTCGGGAGTATGGTCCCAAATAACTCAGCTCAGACTATTCTCAGGAATCCTCCTTTTCTGTCGTGAACATCTAGGCTTTGCTAGCACTTACCCTGCACTAATACATCCACGGGACACTTTAGGTACAATATAGAACATTATTCCTTATTTAGATTTTCTATGTCTTCCCAGGTTTTAACTTGTTTAGTTTAGTTACCCACTCAGTACTTTGTACATAGAGGGCTTGATCTACCCAAGAAGCAACAACCAGTGTCCTTGTCTTCTCCAGCTGCCTCCATAGCAATCTCCGGCATTCTTAGACCCATCAACTTTTTCTGTGCTGTTGACAGCATCTAGATTCCCACAAAGACTATCAATCTCTCATAAAACCAGAGGAGTTGTGGCTGCCCTACATGACCATTCTATACCCAGACTATCAGAATACTCCTCCATCGTCTAGATTTCAGAGCACTGCTCTGCATCCTATCATTGTTTTTCTAATCCAGTGGAGTCCAGACTGGATGGAACATCCAGTGTCATCCCTAGATTTCAATAGTAGTGACTTCTAGCTGTTGGTAGGGTTCCAAATCCTTTGTTCCATCTTAGTCCCACCATGGTCTCTTAGGCTGAATGCAACATATAGTGTCCTGCATGAATCTCCTGTAACAACACTTACACACAGGACACTCTAGGCTACCTATACAACACAACTTAATACCCAGATTACCCAGAATACCCATGTACTCCCCAGAGTCAAGCCTGTAGACTAACACCAAATGTACTCATCATACATGATTTTCTACAACTTGCTGAATTGATCACAGTACTTTAGCCTACATAGACAACCTATAACACATAACAGGTGCCTCTAGGATTCAGTAGGGTGTTAAATCTCGCACCCCAGCACAGCCCCTCCATCTATTCATGTGCTATAGTTAACATTTAGTTTTTCTACAATAGTTGTCCTATCTATGGCCACAGGACTAGATGTTCACTATACCATGGCAGTCTATACACAAACTTCCCATCCACTCCCCAGAGTCTAGTTACTGAAACTCCAAACACAACCCAATATTTCTGTTTTCATGTCATGCAAAACATAAATCCCATGCTGCATGCAGTTTGGCACAGATGTCTGGACTCCTAGCCTTGCTGTAATGACCCCTAGAATTCAACAAGGTCCCCATTCCCTGGCCCTAGCCTATGCCAAGCATTTTGTCCTTGGCTGTAGCCTACATCTATGCTCCCATAGGGATGTACCCTAGCCCTGTCTACCCACATCTACTTTCAGAAAGCCTTGTGACACATAAAATACACCAATAAATACACAGACTTCCTGTGGTCTCCTCCTGGGTGAGCCTGGTGTTTACATCCCTATCTGACATTTTATTTTCTGGCGTAACTAGAATGGTCGAACATCCAGTGACCATGACTAGTGTGGCTATGAGTTCCTTGTACTTGATGGCTCTAGGCTTCTGCAGACTCTGGTTCCTCCAACTGACCTTGTCCTAGCCTATTCCTTTGTGCTATATCCAACTTCCATACTCTCAACTTGAACCATTCTACCTTCATTCAATCACAAGTGACATTTAAATGATTAAGCCACCTATCTTTGTCCCTAGACATCCCACATGCTCGGCCTCCAGGGTTTAGCCTAGTGAGTAATAACCAACACAAACATGAATACTTGTTTTTCCACATGCAGCCTGACCTACTAGAACCACATTTGCCTTCCATTTGCGAGCTTTAGGCATCTACAGGTTTGAATGTGTGCAGACAAGCTTAGGCCCAGCAACTTCTACTATGCTTTAGTGAACAGCTAGGCTCCCTCTGCACGAAATGTTCGTGCACACATGCCCAGACTTTCCATATCCTCCTACAAAGACTATAGAGGTATGCACCCTTCTGCAGAGATAATTGTTTTCCCAAACTAGTGGAGTCCAGACAATCTAGTGGCATCCCTAGAAGAGTGCTTGTTCTCCCTCGCAATGACTTACTTATATCTACCTATCTGTCTATCTATCTATCTATTTTTAATTCGAGAGAAGGCTTCTCTACGTAACTTTGAAGTCTATTTTTGCACTAGCTCTGTAGACCAGGTTGGCTTCACACTCACAGAGATCCTCCTGCCTCTGCCTCCCAAGTGCTATGATTAAAGTCATGCACCACCACCACCCATCCTTGTAGTGACTTCTAACTTTTGTCAATGTCCGAAATCCTTTGCTTCATGTTCTTCTTTGCTATAGGTAAGATCTTGGTTCCTGCATGAAGTTCCTGTTACAACACTTAGCCACAGAACACTGTGTGCTGCCTATACAACCCAACTCTGTACTCAGATTCCCCATGACCTCTCCAGAGTCAGGCCTGTTAATTATCCCTAACATACTCATCATAAGTGTTTTTTCACATCCTGCTGAATCTATACCAGTACCCCAGCCTAGACAAACAACTTATACTTCAGAGCAGAGGCCTTCAGGCTTCATCATGGTCCCAAATCTCATACACCCCCAATTTCAGTGCTATAAGGAACAATTAGAGTGCCACTAGTACTTGCCCTATCCACAGCCACAGGACTAGATGTTGACTATACTACCCCTCTCTATACACAAACTTTCTGTGTTCTCTTCCAGGGCCTAGTCTATTGGATATTCCACATACATCCCAATATTTCTGTTTTCGTATACTGTAGCGTGTAAATCATGAGCCTTAGGCAGTGCCACCATAGTAGCCTGAAATCTTTGCCTTGCAGTAATGATCTCTAACTTCAACAAAGTCCTAAATCCTAGTTCCCAGTTTAGTCCCAGTATTTCATCCTTTGCTCTAGCCTACATGGTGTGCTCCTGGGAGGATCATCAGTCGTCGTACCAAACTAAGAATATTGCATACTATATTAATGAACAACCTAGAAAGATATGTCCATGAATGCAATAGTGGTACAAACTTTCTGGGAATAATCAGCTCCTTAAGAGTGAATTTAAGGTCTACTCTATAGAAAGCAACACATGCCTGCTGCTGTAAGCTTTGTCGAGAACATATGGTTATGGAGATCCAAGGCCCCAGTATTGAACCTCATACTATTATTTTGTTAAATGAATGAAGTATCAAGCTTCACTCTACATTCATATCTCGATAACTACAGATTAGTGCAGTTCTCAGACCTCCTCAGAGACCTTGGTGCAGTAGATTATGTTTAAAAAAGACATTCACAACTGGTCATCCTGGAAAAAAAATGAGAGTATGTGCAATGGGATATTTGTAGCCCTCTCTTCAAGACTCAGGTACCATTGCAGGGAGCATTTAAAAAGATTTTATGAGTCTGAGGCTGCAGATGCCAAGAGTGAAATTGTGATCTCAAGACATGACAGAGTCATTGCTCTCACAAATACAGAGCCGTCGTGATTGCATGCAAAGGCCTGTGTAAGATGAGGCCAGGTCATATTCCAGTATGCTTGGTGACTAAGCACTCAAATATATGCCAGTATGGTTTCCATCCACATTAACTCTCACACTTCTCTAGAAGCCACCAACTGTCAGGAGTTTGCAAGTTAGACTCTCGAGCCCTCCTACAGTGCATCTTTGACTATGGGGGATGGCTCAGAAGTCTGTACCTCTAACTGACAAACTACTGACAGTTGGTGGCTTCTAGAGAAATGTGACAGTTAATGAAAGGGAATGAAAAACAGGCTCTCATGTACTTGAATACTTACTTAGTTACCAAGAAGTGCAACTGTTTGGGAAATTAGGAGGTGTGACCATGCTGGAATGCATATAGCCTTTGTGGATAATATATGTCACTGAGGGTGGGTTTTGAGGTTTACATTCCCACATCAGGCCTCATCTCTCTCTCTCTCTACCTACTACTGATGAATCAGTTGGTATGGACTCAACAACAGGCCCAGTGCCGTGTTTGCCTGAATCCTGACATGATGATCATGAATTAATTTCCTAAAATTATAGGCAAGCATCCAATTATCTAGTGATAAAGAGATCCAGAGACCCTTTCAAGTCTCTTGCATCTTGAAGTCCTGAACTGAGATTAGAGTTTAGCTAGAGGGACAGGGTATTGACATATAAGCAGTTGTGGTCAGGAGGTGGCATCTACCCTCCCTTAGCTCACCCATCATTGTCTAATTGTTAGTCTTATCTGGCAAGGTGGTTTGATAGTAGGAATTGTGTGAAATCTCTTTAAGAAGACAAGGTTTTCCTTTGGGTAGAGAACATTGCTTTACATGGCATGAGATTTCTGTAGAAATACTCATTACGTTGACGTCAATGATTTGACTGTTCTGATAGATCAAGCTACACAATTGTCTCATTAGTATATCCTCATTTCTGCTAGGCCTGTTATGTAAGCAGCCCATTCTAAAAGCCCTATTAAAACACAAATTTTTTATAAAGGATAACCAAGGGTAAACCTGTCACTTCAAATTACCATTCCTTTCACTGAGATGTGATCAGTAGATTTGAGTTTGCTGGGTGATTATTGCTCCTGGGGAGATTTCCTTACTTACATTGGATGGTGAGGTATAAAACCAACATTCAAAAAAAGTTGCCAAACAGGAAACATAACAGCTATTTGTGGGGATAACTGTCACTCACACACTTCACCTCAGATAGGTTGAGACATTCATACTGTGAAGTTTTGCCCGGATCTTGCAAAATACATGGATGGTGGAGCACAGTCTTCTTCATCCGTATCTATGAGATTAGATAAATGTAGCAATTTGGATTCAATGCTCCATAATTACCTCTATGAGTCTTACAGTGCATGTGTGGTATGACCCTCAAATCTGTGGGAACCAAAGTCCCTTCTTTGTCATATGCTAACCCAAATTTTCTTCTTTTTATATATCAAACCATATTCCTTTTCTGGCCTCTATCCCTATAGTATACAAAATGTCAGATTTTCCATCTTCAATACCAAAGAGTCTTCTGTGTCATATACCCACCTAAATCAATTTTCTAGGCCTCAACTTGAAATTTGAGTTCAAAGTGTGGTTCACACAATACACGCAATCAAATCCATCTTTATCGTAAATTCATGAAAATTGTTTATCTGCAATCAAACTTTGTAAAACCATAATCTCTCTCATATCATATACCAACCCAATCTCTCTCTCTCTCTCTCTCTCTCTCTCTCTCTCTCTCTCTCTCCCCACTGTTGCTGCCTTCATCCTTATGAGACCACATCCCTCCTTTGTCATCTGCCTATCCACACTACCTCTCTTGCCATATAGCCAATATTTCTTCCCTAAAACCTTATCAGACACAAATCTCTCCCTTTCATTCAACCAAGTGAACTCCCTCTCTCGCCATGTACCCACTATTTCTGGCCCCATCCTTCCAAGTCACTCATTCCTCCTTAGCCATACACCAAACCTAATACTCTCTCTTATAATGTTTCCACCATTTCTTCCCCCAAACGTTGTGATGGCCCAATCTGCCCCATGTCATGTACTCACCCAAACTCCCTCGCTAGCCATATATCCACCATGTCTGCCCCCATCCTGCTGTGACCCAAATCCTTCTCTTGCCATATGCCCACTGAAAATTCTTCTATTTTCATGTAACCACACAATTTCCTGTCTTGTGATGTAACCACCATTTCTTCCCACAAACATGTCAGACCCAAATATATCCATGTTTATAAGCCCAACAAAACACCCTCTCTTGACATATACCCACCCAAACTCTGTTTCATGAAATATACCAATTATTTCTGCCACAAACCTTAAGAGACCCAAACACTCCCTGGTCATACAGCTACCCAAACTCCTCTCTGGGCATATACCCATCATTTTGCCACCGGCTTTGTGAGACCCTAATCTCTCCATTGTCGTATGCCCATCCAAAGTATTTCTCTTGCTACATACTCACCATTGCTGCCCCTAAAGTGTATAAGACCCAAATCCCTCCCTTGTCATTTACCCAGCATACTCCCTCTGTTCCTATATATCCACCATTTCTGACGCCATCTTTCTGAGACCCTAATCCCACCCTTCATATAATAACCCAAACTCCTCTCTTAACAGATACTCATGATTTCTGCCACCTGAATATTTGAGAATCAAATCCTTCCCTTGTTATGTACCCACCCAAATGTCTCTTATCATTTACCCATCATTACACTCTCCAAAGTATATGAGATCCAACTCCCTTGCCTGGCATTACCCACCCATATTCCCACTCTTTCAAGCTCTCACCATTACTGCCCCAAAATTTTGGAGACACAAATCCCTCCCTTGTCTTCTACCCACACAAAATCCCCCTCTTCAAGGCACCCACCATTGATGCCCAAACTTTTGGAGACACAAATCCCTCCCTTTTTTCCTACCCACCCAAACTCCCTCTCTTCCATGCACCCACAATTGATGCCCAAACCTTTGGAGACACAAATCCCTCCCGTGTCTTCTACCCACCCAAACTCCCTCTCTTTCCATGCACACACCATTACTGCTCCAAACATATGGAAACCCAAATCCCTCCCTTGTCTTCTTCCCACCCAAACTCCCCCTCTTCCATGCACCCACCATTGTTGCCCATACCTTTGGAGACCCAAATCCCACCCTTGTCTTCTTCCCACCCGAATTCCCCCTCTTCCATGCACCCACCATTGTTGCCCAAACCTTTGGAGACCTAAATCCCTCCCTTGTCTTCTACCCACCCATGCTCCCTTTCTTTTCATGCACTCACCATTACTGCCCCAAAATCCCCCTCGTCCAGGCACCCACCAATGATGCCCAAACTTTTGGAGACAAAAATCCCTCCCTTGTCTTCTTCCCACCCAAACTCCCCCTCTTCCATGCACCCATCGATGACCAAACCTTTAAAAACACAAATCCCTCCCTTGTCTCCTACACACCCAAACTCCCTTTCTTCCATGCACCCACAAGTGATGCCCAAACCTTTGGAGACACAAATCCCTCCCTTGTCTTCTACCAACCCAAATTCCCTTTCTTTTCATGCACTCACCATTACTGCCCAAATCCTTTGGAGACACAAATCCCTTCCTTGTCTTCTATCCACCCTAACTCCCCCTCTTCCATGCACCCACCATTGATGACCAATTCTTTGGAGACCCAAATCCCTCCCTTGTCATCTTCCCACCCAAACTCCCTTTCTTTTCATGCCCTCACCATTACTGCCCCAAAACTTTGGAGACCCAAATCCCTCCCTTGTCTTCTTCCCACCCAAACTCCCCGTCTTCCATGCACCAACCATTGATGCCCAAACCTTTGGAGACACAAATCCCTCCCTTGTCTCCTACCCACCAAAACTCCCTCTCTTTCCATGCTCTCACCGTTAAAGCCACAAAATTATGGAGACCCTAATCCCTCCCTTGTCTTCTTCCCACACAAATTCCCCCTCTTCCATGCACCCACCATTGTTGCCCATACCTTTGGAGACCCAAATCCCACCCTTGTCTTCTTCCCACCCGAATTCCCCCTCTTCCATGCACCCACCATTGTTGCCCAAACCTTTGGAGACACAAATCCCTCCCTTGTCTCCTACCCACCAAAACTCCCTCTCTTTCCATGCTCTCACCGTTAAAGCCACAAAATTATGGAGACCCTAATCCCTCCCTTGTCTTCTTCCCACACAAACTCGCCTCTTTTATGCACCCACAATTAATGCCCAAACCTTTGTAGACCCAAATCCCTCCCTTGTCTTCTACCAACCCAAACTCCCCCTCTTTCCATGAACCCACTATGACTGTCCCAAACCTAGTGAAGAACAAATCTCTCCATTGCCATTCACCCACCCATCTTCCCTCTCTTCTCCTATAACCATCATTTTTCCTCCCCTTTCCTGGTTTCGCCTTTAGTCACTGTAAAAGACACATAGCTTTTCAACTAAATTGAATTTATTTTCAATTTAAGAAATTTATACCAATGCAATTTTCTTTGTCATATTTGGGCATTCCCTGTCTTCATGATAGCCATCTTATTGGCTCCCCCCTCATCGGCTGCTGCGACCACGCTTGCTTCTCCAGTAGTGTGCACCTCGGCTTCCTTTTCAGGCTCCTCCTCCTTAGGTTCAGGCATTGCAGTAACAGCTTTCACTTTGATTTTCTTCCGTTCGAGGGCAGCTGCCTCTTCGGCCTCCCTCTTTCTCTTGTTCCTCTTCTTTGAGGAGTGCTTCCGGTGTTTGCTTTTCTTGTGTGCCTGGAATGGCAAGAGGTGAACACAAGAATTAGTTAATAGAGGGAGAAGTCAGGAGAGGCATGTGAAGGACACTTTGTCGGAAGAGGTGAGAATTGATAAGGGATTTATGCCAGGAAGGAGAGAGGTAGTGACTTTAGGTAAGAGTAAATGAGTAGAGGAGGGAGCTCCAGTAGGGTTCGTCAACTCACCTTTCCGCACACATGTAAGGTGGATACTGCTTTAGAGCTGCCTTTGTCTTCACCATAAGGACTGGCCCGTTCGCTGCCATCGGAACATCACTACTGGATGTTGGGAGGTCCATGTCGGACAGTGATTCCTTAGGTTCCTTTGCTAGAGTCTCCATCACCAAGTCCCTTGAGCGCGTGTTGTTTCTCCCTGGAGGGGCTGTGAACAACTGGCAGAGTAGGGAAAGCCACACCCTCAGACCTGAGTCATCATCAAGGTCTCGACCAATAGTAGGTGAGCTTGTGCTCTGACATCACAAAGCCTGGTTCTGACCCACAAGAATGCCTGGGGAAGGAAGGAACAAATAGTGGACTGTACCACTCCTGACACTTTGATGATAGGGGGAAGATATTGAGAAGGCAAAGAGAGTTTGGGTTTAGATGGAGACTTTGTTTAATAACTCTAAGGCAAATTTTCCACCTCAACCTTTTTTACATATCTACCTTTGTTGTGGTAGAACACATGACAGATCATTTGCTTCTCCAAATTCTTCAACAATGCTATCCCTGTCAATGGTTTAGTCCAAAATGTCCGCCTCAATCTTTGGCTAGTATCTTGAATGTCTTCCCTAAAATCATTCCCAAATAACATTCCTACTCCATGGCTTAGCCTGTTGACCGTACACACACACACACTCACACACACATACACACACACACACACACACACACACACACACACACACACGAATACTTGCATCTCCACATTCCTCTGTACCTAATGAATATACGCAAACCAGTGTCCATATCTTGTCTGGCTGTGTAGCAACAAATCATGGCCTCCAGGCTTCCACCTTATCCCAAGTCAGGTGACCCAGCCTAGCCTCAATATCTCTTTAACTGTGGTGAGCATACAGCCTCCTTTAATATACTCACTCACCTAAGGAGGCTTTCTACAACCAACATAAGCCCAGTCCATAACCAGGGTTCTCCTATCTTCTGGTGTCTAGCCTATTGAGAATATCACACAGTATTAGACACTTGATTTTTAACATTCTGTTATGTATAACCTGGAAACCAAAAGAAATGTTCAATCTTGGTCTGGACTCCTTGCCTTATAGTAGTGAATTTTAGGCTTCAACATGTTGCAGCCTATTTAGAACATTTTTCCTATATTATAGAGAACATCTGGGCTACAGCCAGATATAATCCTATTTAGATAAACCAACAGGGGTCTTAGAGTTGCCCATACCTCTTCACACCATACCCAGACTTCCTATGTCCCCCTCCAGGATTTACCCAGGTGAAGATATCCATACTCTGTAATTGGTTTTCCATATTCAGTGGAATTTATCCTTGATTGATTAGTCCCTGTCCCATCAAAGAATGGACCCTTGCACTCTGCAGTAGTGATTTTTGGCATGTTTTAGGGACACAAATCTCAAAACACAGCATGATCCCACCAGCTACTACTATTCTGTAGCCAACACTGAGAGTTCCCCAACACTTATCATACCTGTACTGGCTAATGGAATAACCCCACTCCTTATGAAAAGTTATCGTGTCCTCCTAAAGTTCGAACCTAGTGAATATTTCCTGTTCCAAATACTGTTTTTCCACATCCCTCCAAACATAGCTCATATTGATGTGGGATTTCCTTTTGTATATCTATGTATCATTATGATCCATTCCAGAAAGGCTCTCACTGGTAGCTGCTGGTTTTCTCCTTCAGCAGCTACATGGCATCTCCCTGACTCTGCCTACTTTCTCTCTATATCTCTGTTCAGATTTCCTGCCTGGCTATATTCTACTAATCGATTGCCCAAAGCATCTTCTTGAATAACCAATGGTAATAAAACCTATTCATAGCATATAGGATTCCTAGTCCCATCAAATCCTCCTGTGCTGTAGACAACATATACATTCCCACTGAGACAACCCCAACCTCATCAAACCACAGGATCTCTGGCTGACTACATAATATCACAGCATGCCAAGACTGTCCAAATCCTTCTACAATGCCAAGAGAAGTAAGTGCACCTTTCGAGCAGATAATTCTTTTCCTACTCCAGTAGACTCCAGACCTGATGAAACATCCAGTGAGAACTCTAAAAGAGCTGTTTTCTCACACTTACAGTGACTTTTAGCTGTTTGCTGAGTTCCAAACCCTAGGCTCCATCTTAGTCCTACCATGCTTTGATAGATAGTTCTAAGCTTCTGCTGGCACTTTCCCTCCAACTGGCCTTGTCCTA
>NW_024544502.1:0-24734 GCF_018167655.1 Microtus oregoni | reverse complement strand
TCTTTTCTTTCTCATGTGTATGTATGTGGGAGTGGATGCATGTTTTCATGTGGACATACAGACATGTGTGTGCATGTGTGTGTGTGAAGGCGAAAGGTTGACTTAAAATATCTGGCTCAGTCTCTCTCTGAGGCAAAGTCTCTCCCTTGAACCTAGACTTCATCAGTTCAGCTGGTCTATTTAGTCAGCTTTCTTCTGTGGTCCCTGTCTCTGTCTCCTGAGCCCTCGGATCACAGACAGGTTACCATACCTATTTGGCAACTATGTGTGTGCTAAGGATCCATACTCTGGCCCTCAAACTTGTACACTGAAAAATTTCCCCAGTCCAGGAAATTTATTGTGAAATTTACAGTAACCTCAATGAAGTGTCAGACCTCAAAGAATTACTTTTATTTCAGTTATCTAATAAAATTCACCAATGTATTAGATAAACAAGACAGTCTTATTACTGAACTAAATCATATTATAAATTTCTTTTTTGGCATTGTCTATCTTATACAGAATAATATAGTAAAAAATTCAGCAATACATTCTGTTAATAAGCAATATTTGCCTTTACTTTTTAAAAATGCTTCTTAAGGACTAATTGTATAAAATTTTATGCATAATGACTTTAAACTTATCTTTGTGCTGTTTTATATTTTGCACATATTTTAAATGTACCTGTATTTATAAATAAAATTATTTTTAGTACAGCATAATAAAATGTTAGTATTTAGTCTGATATCCAAAAGCAAATGAGATGAAAATGTAATTTCCTTTTGAGAAATTTAACTTGTATAACTTTAGAACATCCCTATGAAGGACATAACATGGTAATACAATGTTATAGGTCACTAAAGTCATGGAAGAGTCTGAGTTCAGTTGATGAAAGTCTCATAATGGAGAAAATCTCTTAAATCATAATCTCTTGACTTAGAAATCTTTTTAGATGTCTATTATTCTTGTAAGCAGGGCTTAGGACGCCATTCTACCTACAGTCATCCACTCTGCGTGTCTAATGAGCCCTATTCAGTTACTGCTTTAATCTTATCTCTTTTCCCTTTACTATAGCTCTCCAGCATGCGCATTTAAGCATGTGCCTGCACATGAGCACGACCCCACACACAAGCCAAGGCTTTGTATGTACTATAGAAACTCTAGCTGTCTATCAAAGTTAGATCTGGCCAAAATCCTATCTCTGAGTTGCCTCCTGCAATTTTCCCACACCAAGCCAAGTTGGTCCCTGTTCGCTCAGTCATTGCCCAGAATTTTGCTTTGTTGTCTTGTTTACCTATTTTGCTTTGTGTGCGTCTTTGTGTTCTGACAGTCCTTGAAAAACATTGGCTTCTGCTTGCTATTGAAGGCTTTTTAGAACAAACTTCTAAAATTAATTTCTCCCTCTTAAATTCCATAGAATTCATTTTTTTCTTTTAATTACTTAAAATAATATTTTGGTACGTATATGGAAGCATGGCTATGAAAATGATTTTCAAATATTGTAGCTATGCTGAAAAGCCATACTTTGTGCATTCATTTTTAATTAACTTCAATAATTATATAGGATTATAATGTTACTCTATTAACTCAAAGTGATACATTTTTCTGGTTTACTAACCCATTTGTCTTATTTTTGAGATTATAGTATAATTACATTTCACCCTTTTCTCCTTCTGATTCACTCATATACTCCTCTCTACTCTCTTTCAAGTGCATCACCTCCTATTTTCATTAGTTGTTTTTGCATGTATATACATAAATACATGTATGTTCCTTAAAATAATCTGGTCTGTATAATATTATTTATATGCATGTTATTTATATGCATATTTGATATATTTTTATGAAATTTAACTTGGGTTGATGACTTCCTAAAATAAAATATTCAAATTCTTTACATTTAAACTTTTGTCAAATAGCCAGTTGGAAGGGGCAGTGTAGGCTTAGTCTTAATTTCACTTTATGCATATATGATGTTTAAATGTATATGCAGAACATGTGCATTTTTATAATGGTGATAAAGAAATTAGTGCCTGTGAGCATCCAGCTACTCTTGGTAATTATGTGTCAGTTCTGTTCATAAATAAAAAAATAAATAAATCTCACTGTCTTTCATAAACTGTTCTCATTCTCTGCACACTAATGATGACATTTTGCTGCTTTTCTGTAGAAAACATGTTTCTGTACCTTTGTTTTCTTGATGTTTGTGGTGGTAAATAGAAAAATACTAAAATGTAGGCTGTTATCACTTGGACATTCATGGGGTAAAATTTTCTAAGATATGAAAAGTGGAGATTTCTGTTAATGAGGCTATGCTTGGAGATGGAGGAAGTGAGGGAACAAGACATTTATGTCTTTTACAAAGGATACTAGTCAAGTCATCTTGACGAATAGAAGACTTAGGATAAATGTTGGAAGCTTATCCAGCCAGTTTAAAGAATAAGGTTCTCTAGGGTATGGAAGTCTTAAGAAGGTTGGGAAGACTCTTGGAAAGTACACGGTAAAATTAAAAGTACAAAAGTACATTATTTATTCTATACATACACAAAGTAAAGAAAAGGTAAGAAAAGAAATAAGAAAATTCTGACTGCATAGTCCCAGCCCAAATGTTAAAGCCTTGCTCCACTGATAATTTCTGTAAATACATATTAATTCTTTTAAGATTAGAATAATTACATATACAAGTTGTATGGAACCATTGGCATTGCAAGTTGCTTAATAATAATGTGAAGTACCTTGCATGTACTACCAACTCCATACAGCAAAAATCTGAAAATACTATATCAAAACTCCCCATCTAACGTCTTTACACACATTCCTATTTAAAGTTGTAGAACAGCTATTTTTATTAGCTCTGTTTTAACAGGTGAGACAACCGGAGAATGGGAAGAAGTTTCTCATGCTCACATAGTCCAAAAGTGCAAGAGCAAAACGTTGAAACCAGGTTTTGGAGGTCATGACTTTTACTAAACAATAGCCTCCCTAAACTTAAAATGAGAGCTATATAAATCACTGGTTTCAGCAGCTGATTTGTTCTGACATTGTTTTTGAAGATATCAAGGAAAAGTTGTTAGTAGGAAATGACTTTCTGATATATTCCTGGAGATAGCTAATGAAAACTTGCTTTAAGGGAAATCCATCAAAAATAATAATTGTTATTAAATACAAGTATCATAACAATCGAATTTCTAAAACTTATCAGTTAGAAAAAATAAGGTGTTGTGTATTTTCATTAATTATGCAGATGCTATTATAAAATTAACAGATGGGATATAACTTTTGGGATAAACTAATTATAAACTAAGAAGCCTGGTTATTGAAATTTTGAATTCTAGTGACTAGGACAACTAGGTAGTAGTCAAAGAAATACTGTTCTTATTTAACATTACATATTTTGGTGATAATTT
Source organism: Microtus oregoni (assembly GCF_018167655.1). Taxonomy (NCBI): domain Eukaryota; kingdom Metazoa; phylum Chordata; class Mammalia; order Rodentia; family Cricetidae; genus Microtus; species Microtus oregoni. Next base: position 21,348 of record NW_024544502.1, on the reverse strand, counting down.
ATTATTTGTGAATTTTATGCATTGTATTTTGAAAATATGCACCCTCTCCTTCCAACTCTGGCCATTAGCACCCTATCCATCCTCCTACACATTCCCAACTGACATTGAAAATCATTCTTTTTTTACATTTTTTTGGAGGGATGGGGTTTGAGACAGGATTTCTCTGTAGTCTTGAAGCCTGTCCTGGAACTAGCCCTTGTAGACTAGGCTGGCCTCGAACTCACAGGAATCCACCTGTCTCTGTCTCCCAAGTGCTGGGATTAAAGGCGTGCCCCACCTCTTCCTGTTTTGTTTTTGTTTCTTTTAAAACATTTCTTATTTTGCCATTGAGCCCAATTTCTGTTGCCAAGCTCGTATTGGTAGTGGGATCTGCCCTAGTGTGCAGCTAGTCTACCAAGAATCACATCATTAATGGAAACTGACTTTTCTTCTCCCTGTTTTTATCAGATAGCAATAACTCTGCAGATGGTTTTGGGATTTTATACCCACCAACTTCCTACTCTATATTGAGATCTTGTCTTGAACAGATCTTCTTGTCCCAATCACACATGTTTGTTTCAATGTGCATCCAACATGCTATGTAGGGAAAACATTTTTTTTTTGTCATCAAAAACCTCTGGCTCTTATGACTAAGAATATCCCTAGGACTTGGAGTAAGGGATATAATAAGTATGTCCCATTCAGTGCTAAACATTTCAGAGACTCTCGTTTTCTGAATGCTCACTGAACATTTTGTGTGGAATAATTTGTATTTGACAATTCTGTACCTTATTATGATTTATCTGACAATGTATTTTTGATCAGACTCACCTCCATTTTCATCTCCTATGTCCCTCCCTCTATTATTCAACCTGTTATTCTTTTCTATTACCCCCCTTTCTTTTATGACTGAGTTAAATAAGGGTCGCTTGTTTGAGCTTGTATAAGTGGGCTAGTTAGTGAGTAGAGTGTGGGCAGTCCAAGAAACTCACATCTCCTTCAAACTTTTCTAAAACTTACTTTTCTATCTCACTGCTTACTTTCCTTATAGATTTTGTTAATGTTTTCCATCCTTGATGCTATTATAACAATATACACTGAGCTAAAAAAAAGTGAAGGCACAATCATTCCAAATTGTACTGTGTAAAGGGAAAATATGTGCTTTCTTTCCCAGGAGGTGGATTCTTTATGCTAAAGATGTGCTATGCCAAGGACAAATCCCAAAGCCTGAAGACTATATATATATATATATATATATATATATATATATATATATATATATTTCACAGTATGTGTTCATTTAAATGTAAAATATTCAAGCTTAAAAGTGAAATTTATATTGGTCTTTTCAGGTAGATTTTTTTTTCTCTCTTTGTTCTCTAGTAAACACCATTTCTCTCTCTCTCTTTTTTTTTAGCCAAAAGAAAAAGGATCTACAAGAGTTCATGCTCTGAACAATGTCAACAAGGCACTGCAGGTCTTACAGAAAAATAATGTAAGTGGTGACCTGAACAGGGTCTGAACACCAGGAAACAGCATGTTTAATGTTTGAGAAAGGGCTTTGGCCCAAATGTAGATAAGGCTTCTTAAGCTCTCTTGTAAATCGCAGAGGCTCTTATTCAGAGCCCCTGTGCTAGTTCCTTTGTATGTGCTTGCAGCTAATGTAATTCTGGAAGCCAATGAACACAATCATAGAGGACAGAGAAAGGTGAAACCTGTGCCTGCTATGACTTTCATGTTGTTTCTATATGTTACTTGATGTAGCTGTTTTAATAGACTGACTGAATCCTTCATGTAGCAGTATTCTGTAAAACAAAGAGACATGGATTCCTGAATGGTATGCCATGTTTTCAGTTCTACTGCTAACATACTTAGTGCGATTCAAGCTAATATTTGTGACACTAAACACACATTGAAAATAAAAGTTTAACAAAGAAACAACTACTGTGAAGGGGAAGAATTGTTTGGTTTAGTATACTTGGATGAAAATATATATGATGTACTAGAAAAAAATAAACAATCATAACTAAATGAGTGATCAGGAGAGAGGAGATCTAGTCTCCTCTGAGAAAGACTGAACTAAAGTTTACATCATGACCTTGCAGGGAGATAGTTTTCCTTTCATATTAACTTCTACAAACTTTCTTATAGACCAATAGGTCTATAAGGCACTTTTGGTATATTTCTGACTATATCCAACACTCTTTAAAGTGTAATTTCAAAAATATTTACCATATATTCTTAAAATAACTGCAATACATAATAGATTTTTAATATTGTACATTCTTGCATGTATTTCTCAACTCGTCTAGTCATAGTAGGCTAACATAAAGGATATAAAATTGGAAACTGTAAAGTAACAGGTTGAATTTATGAATGTACGGTCATTGTCACGTTTAACATATGAAAGTTATCTTATTGAAACTTTACAAACATGATTGCTTTCCAGCTTCAAATTTTCGGTTTTTCTGATATTAGACTAAAATGACCTAATGGAAATAACAATTTTTCTAGCATATTAGGTAAAAAGAGAAGTTCTTTCAAAAGTAAATACTGGAATGAATATAGATAAAATCTATTGAAAGAGTATCTAAAAAAACTGCTGTTTTGCTGAAGAGAATTCAAACAAATAACAAAAACACAGTATTATAGAAATCTTCTAAGTCTATAAATAAATCTTAATCATAATAGATTTTATTTAAAGTAATAGAATAATCATTTTAATAGTAACATATTTAATGTTAAACGAAGTATAAGAATAATATAAATACTTTGAATATTTAGAATAGTTATTTCATTTCTCCTCATGCTCCAAAGCATAGTAGACAGATATACAAAATAGCATTCACTTTCTATAAATTCTCCTTATAAAGTTGAGTATAAAAACACAACAGTTTAATAATTTTGTTTAATTATTCCGAGCTCAAATCTGTGCTGTCCTCCAGGCATTAAGAAAGTTCTATCTTTGCCATTATCAGTAATGTTATTCTTTAATGCTCTAGAATGTCCAGAGACCAATAGATATATCTGGTGCTATTTATAGTTAGAAAAACAATTAAGAAAACCTTTAATCTATAGTCTGTTGTGAGAACCACTAGCATAATGATCATAAAAGTCTAAGTTATCTTGTGAAGCCAAATGCAGTAATTACTGTCCTGAAACAGAAGACACATTCTGTACTGACTGGATATTTTTGTGTGTGTCAACTTGAAAAAAGCTAGAATCACAGAGAGGAAGGAGTCTCAGCTGAGGAAATGCCTCCTTCTGTAAAATCCAGCTGTAAGGCATTTTCTCATTTAATGATCAATGAATGGGGGAGCACCCAGCATACTGTGGGTGGGGCTATTTCTGAGCTGGTGATTCTGGGTCATATAAGAAGGCAGGCTGAACAAGCCATGGGAAGCAAGCCAGTAAGCAGCTTCCCATGATGTCCTCTGCATTAGCTCATGCCTACCAGGATCCTGCTCTGTTTGAGTTCCTGTCCTGACTTCTTTCATTGATGAACAGCAATGCTGAAGTGTAAGCCTAGTAAACTCTTTCCTCCCCAACTTGTTTTTGGTTATGGTGTTTCATTACAGCAATAGAAACTCAAAGTAGAACACATCCAAACCCAAAGTTCAAAAGACTATAACTGAGGATTAGTTCCATAAACGGGCACCATTGAAGGACTTAACCATGGATAGTGATGCATTAAGTGGCTAGTTGAATAAAAACACTTACTTTCTCTGAACTATAAAAGAAAATTGCTAACTTGATGAAAGGTGTAGCTTTAGTAGAGTACCATGAGATAGATGTGCAACACAATATGAATATATATATATATATATATATATATATATATTCTCAAACAATGACCTGGTGACTTGAATCTTCTCTAACCACCTCATTAATATCCTTCCAGTGTTGTTGATTGGATAATTGCCAACATGAATATGTGTTGTGTTTGTGGGGAGGAGGCTATATAAAATCACAGGCAGTGGACTTATCTCATAGAAAGAAAATAACAGGTTAGGTGGGTTTGGGTGTAAACAGGGCAGCATACAGTGTATGAAACATCCTAGTTGTTCTTACTCTGTTGTTCTGGGTGAGTCTTGAAACCGATACTAAAAATCCTTATGTTGTCCATTGTCTCGCATTGCTGAGCAAATAAGGAAGTCATTCTCTTTTGAGACCATGCTACTTCCATGTGCTGACAGGAAGCAGAGATGGTTTATCTTTACAATATCAACCAGGTAACAACATACACATCCCCCTGGGGCAGAAAAAGGTTAGAGAGTCATGGTCATTTCTAATGCTTCAAGCTAAACCAGTTCTTGTTTCCTCTTTTTCTATAACTTCGTTTAAAAAAAATTATTTACTGACCATTTCATAGGTGAATAATATATTTACATCATTCCTCCCTTTTTTTCCATCCTTCAATTCCTTCTGCGTCCCCCACTTCCTCTCAAATCCACGTCCTTCTATTTTTTTGAAATATTATTATTACAAATGCACAGATACACACACAAATACACACACACACACACACAGAGAGAGAGAGAGAGAGAGAGAGAGAGAGAGAGAGAGAGAGAGGATGTGGGGGGATTGGATAACTTACCAGGTAGTTTGTCCCCGAAGAAGACTAATTTTTCCTCTCTCAGTAGCTGTATTAGTTAAAGTTTCTATTGTTGTGAAGAGACATCATGACCATGACAACTCTTATAAAGGAAAACATTTATTTGAGATGCACGTTACAGTTTCAGAGGTTTAGTCCATTACCATCATAGAAGGGAGCATCATGTCTGGGAGTATGGTGGAATGCAGGCAGACCAGATGTGGTGCTGGGGATTTCTACATCATGATCTAAAAGGCAACAGGATGTGAACTGTCTCCTTGGGTGTGGCTTGACCATGTATGAGACCCCAAAGCCTGCGTTCTGAATGACACACTTCCCCCACCAAGGCTACATCCTCTCTACAAAAGCACACCTTTTAATAGTGCCCCTCTCTATGGGAGACATTTTCTTTCAAAACAACACTGCAGCCAGTATATTGCCTGTAGCTTTTGATCCTGCATTGACATTGGCATGTCAACTGATGGCGTCATTTTCAGGTCTTATTTACAAAGCATAACCTGGCCTTACCACAGATACTAGTACTGAAGGAGGTGTGGCCAGAGTGAAAGAGATCTGAAGATGAGAATAGAGACACAGGTGTTCTGAAGGAAGAAACGGGAAGAAAGGGAAAACTTTAAGTGGTATTGAGGAGGGGCAGCAGCTCATTCCTGTTCTTTTATCCCCACTTGAATTCTGCTCATATCTTGTCTTCATAGAACATGCACACCACTTTATGGTCTGATTTTATTTTTATGTGGCAGTGGTTTTATCATGACATTATCTCTGCTATCACTGGTTTAGTTTAGAAAAACCATGTATTGGGAAGAAATCACTTCTAAGTCCAGTGATACCATCATTACAATATTTGCTGAGAGCAAAGCTAATTTGTTTTTCTTTCTTTCTTTTTTTATTGATTTTTATTGAGCTTTACATTTTTCTCTGCTCCCATGCCTGCCTATTTTTTTGTAATAAAGTTGGGCTGGCTATGGTACTGAGAAACAAAGAAAGGATAGTACAAATTCCAAATTCCCGCGGAATAGGGTGACACTATGAAATCACTTTGTTATCTCACCAGGTCTAGATTTTACAAAATTATCTAGAGCCTCTATTTGTTTGTGGCTTTTTTAAGGGGTAGAGAACAAATTTCCAATGAGAGGGAACATTTTTCTCGTATCAATTCTATCACTTCAAAACTATTTTTTTTGTGTGTGAGCACTGTTTTAGGAGAACTTAGAAGGCAGTTCTATGGTATTTTCGGCCTTTTTTCTCTCAGATAAGATTATTTAATGTGTAGTTTAAATTTTCTGTGGTTGGAAGACTCCTAAATGTGTAAAAGGCTTGTGGCACATAAATGAGCACCTGAGTTTGGATTGCCAATGTGCACATAAACGCCAGCCATGTAGGTAGAAGCCTCTAATGCTGGCACTGTGAAGAAAACCACAAGTGTTGTGCTATAGCTATGCCATGTCCGGAAGACTGTGCTCCTCCCTAACATTTAAATCTTACACTCCTTCAATATCTTGTTCAATATATTCCATGATGCTTGGACAGGTTGATATTTAGGGCTAAAATCAAAATCAATTATTCTTAGCACTTTGTCAGTTGTGAATCTCTTGCATTAACTGCTACAAACTGCAAACAAGACAAGCTTCTCTGAGAAATGCTGAGAGGAGAACCGGTCTTTCAGCACAAACTTAAATATTTACAAGGCAGTTTGATAACATGACCATTTGGCAAAACAAAGTTGGTTATATGGCCTTGCTGGCCAGGGCATGTGACCAGGTCCAATAATACCAAGGGTGACTTCCCTTCTTCAAAGTGGGTGTCTGATAAATAACACTCCTGCCACCTTTCAACAAGTGGCTACAGCTAGTCTGGGAACTGGATTTATAGCATGGAGAGAACACAGCTGCAAGGATCATTGGTCGCTTTTCTCCCGCAGCTGCCTGCATAGCATCTTTGGGCACTGTGGAAATGAGCCAGCAGGGAGGAAGTTTCCATCTCAGCTCCAGCATGATATCTGTATGTTCAACGATAAAAGTGTGTTGTGTCTTTAGAAACAGGCTCTTACCATAAAACTCTGCTGGGTATCCAATGTAACTAGCTATATCTTGTAGTTTGTGGGGGCCTAATGGGAATTGCTTCACAAACAGCACACAGAGAAATAGCCTACACCTGACACTGACGTTTTAACTTAATAATCCTTAGCTTCTGGAATCTGCATTTTTCCATCCATACAAAATCCCCCCTTTCATACTTCTTAAAATTAATTTTAGTCATGTTATAAAGTAATATGTTTTGATGTGACTTCTTTATAAACCATAATTTGAACATTTTCTTCAGGCCACCAACCAACTGTGCTCTGTCATCTCCCTGGCATTTCCAAATTTTATAGTTAAGATTTTTTTTAGAAAGGTATTATTTCTATGACTACATTTTCTTTTTTTTTCTATGCACACTGAGGGTTTTGTTCAGCTATTCAGAGGAATGAATATATATCATATTCATGGAAATGAGTGGAATTGGAAATTATTATACTAAGCAAATAAGTGAAAAACAAACATTACAAGTTTTCTGTCATACACACAATGCCTCTATCTATCTATCTATCTATCTATCTATCTATCCATCTACCTACCTACCTACCTGTTGATCTCTCTGTGTATACAATCATCAGTCTTTATATTATCTGTACATATGAAAATATAAGTGATATTATTAGGGGAAATTATATATAAAATGGAGGAAGGGAGCCAGGAGGTGGTGGCATTCAGGACAGAGGCAGTTGTATCTCTGAGTTCCAATCTCATCTACAGAGCAAGTTCCAGGATAGTCCGGGACACACAGAGAAATCCTAGAGGAAGGGGGTGACAAGAAAGGATGATAGGAACAGCAGCAGCAACAGTAACAACAACAACAACAACAAAATTCAAGAAAGGAAACTATCACAATACATTCTTCTACTTGGAATACATACAAGAATATAACATAAGACAGAAATGAAGCTATTGTGGGGGGTGTACATTCTGAAACATGTAGGGAAACAGAGAGACAAGAGGTTATATATTAGAAAATCCAACATTTAACTTGTAGACAATGTTACAAAGAGGCTCACACTGAATTGTACATTTTCTTTTTTTAATTGAATTTATTGAGCAATACATTTTTCTCCCCTCCCCTCCCTTCTTCTCTCCTCCCCTTCAACCCTCTCCCAGGGTCTTTCAGGGTCCCTGTACTCCCAGTTTACTCAGGAAATCTTGTCTTTTTCTACTTCCCATGTAGATTATATCCATGTACATCTCTCTTAGAGTCCCCATTGTTGTCTAGGTTCACTGGAATTGTGAAATGTAGGTTAATTTTCTTTGTTTTCTGTCTAAAGGACTTTTGAGTGAGTATATATGATATTTGTCTTTCTGGATCTGGGTTACCTCACTCAATATGATGTTCTCTAGATCTGTCTATTTACCTCCAAATTTCAAGATGTCATTATTTTCAAACCTCATAATAGGTCTTCAAAAGACTTGCTCATTAGAAATGCTGATTTCCCATATTCCGGAAGAAACCAGTACTGTTAGCTCTGTGAAAATACTAACTGTTGTCTATTTGTCAAATGCTTCAATGATTTGTATCCACATCATCATCATCATCTGTGAAATATTCCAAAATATTCTTTTGTAAAACAGAACAATGCACAACAAATACATATCTCAATTTTAAATTCATAGTCCAATGCATTGTAATATTGTTACTCTTAAGCTGAAGAATGCTTTAATTTAAAAGAATTTGAAGAATTAGATAATATGAGTTTGCTAGTCTTACTAAATAACTTAGACTTTAACTTTTGCAGTGAGAGGAAGACAACTTTTTCAAGTATATTTATACCTAACCTGAGGTACTTGTTTATCAGTGATACTTTCATATGAAGGTTTTGTGTAATAATACTTATACACTTACAAATAGCATTACAAATTTTAGATTTTATTAAACTTAATGTTAATAATGCTTTTTAAAATTGTATGGCCAAAATTGCAAGGCTTGGAAAGGAAAGGTTATATATGCTTGCTTTTAGAAAAGTAACATAATATATTAACACATATGAAATGTATATTGCATAAAAGAATTCAATTTAAGTAATACTGCATGGAAAATTATATACATTTTACTTTATTCTGTAATGTAAAATCATTAATGAGGAAAATATGTGCTTTCTCAAGTGTTACTCTCTAGTGTCAAACTATAAAATAAACTTAATTATGTTTAGTTATAATACCTACTTTGCCAAAAAGTGTAGATTACATTTTGTAGTCTCCTAGGCTTCCTGAATTGATACTTTCATCTTGATTTGTTTCTTTTAAATTGCTGGTTTGTTTTGTTGAGACAATGTTGCTCTGTGTAGCAGTCCAGGCAGTCTTAGAACTCCCTCTGTAGACCAGGCTGGCCTCAATCTCAGAGATCTGCCTGCCTCTGCCCCTTTAGTACTGGGTTTAAAGGCATACACCACAATTGACTGAATGTTTGTTTTAACATATATCATCCTTTCAGGTGTTTATGTTTGCTCAAGGTTATAGGACTTAAAACAAACAGACAAAAAATCCTATTCATTGTTAAATATGATGTAAGCAATATATGAAAACATAGCTTCATTAAAGTATTGTCCTATGTTACAACACTGAGATCAAAATGTTTAAATTATAGAAAGTCATTTCATTTGTTTGAAGCCACTATTATTTTAACATATCTTAGTCCATATATGTGGTATATAATAGCTGGTAAAAGTTATAGAATGAATGACTTCATAAAATTTAAACCATTGGAAATAGGGAAAGAGAACAGTAAAATGGCTCACGGGGTAAAGGTTGTTTGTTGCCAAGATCAGTGACCTAAATTTGATCCACAGGATCCACATGGTTGAAGGAGAAGACAATCTGTTAAAACTTGTCTTCTACACATACATTGTACATGCATACAAAATAAATTAACAAAAATTGTCATAAGTCAATATTAAAATGATACAAACAAAGCAGGGATTGAGGAAAACTTGGTTTCATGGACAGGTATACAATCACAGTATTTTTCCCTTTTATTTTATATATATATATATATATATATATATATATATATTAGACTATTCATCATTCAATTATAAAATATACATTACATGCATGTCTCAGTGGAAGAAGAGAGCGGTGATTTATGTCATAGTTCTTGAAATTTTAAATAGTTTAAATCTTAATTTTTTTTAGAAAAGCACAATACTGCAAGGCAGTGAAGCCATATTGAATTTTCTCTAGTTTCAGATTTAAATGCATTGTATTTAGAAGGATTATGTAAATCCTTGAGACAAATTCACTTAACTATAGATAAGTATGTTTAACTACATGTTAATAATTTATAAAACTCTTAGGATGTTTATAAAGGAAACCTGGATCATTAGTATGGTGGAAGAAACTTAGTAGGTTATTTACTATTCGTGATAAATAAATATATGGATGTGAAATACAAATAAATGATGAAAGTATACTCATAAAAGGTAGCTACTAGAATAGTCATTTATCTAATAAAATCCAATCCATGGTAGGTTGTAAGCCATTAGTCACTGTTTAAGAGTGTCAAGATTCTGAATGTATACTCAAACTTTTAAAATGACATTAAATATTCTCTTTTAAAATGTGTTCATTTTTGGGTGCAATTATTTTATAAAATTTACTTTGTAGTAATTTTGGAATAGCCCCATTCAAATAGCAAGACTGAAGAGCGACAAAATAGTTTGTGTTTATTTCTTTTCCCTTCATAATTTGTATCTTTTATTCGGGTATTATACAGAAAAACTAAGGAATACAAGTATCTACACCTGCAAATAAATGTGAATTGCAGAAAAGATCTGAGAAAGCCACATATCTTGAAAACATACTCTGAGAATTTTTTTTTTATTTTCTGTTGGCTAAGTGGTATGGATTAGTTGTCATTAGGGTTTGCAGCTATGAAACATCCATGTCATTGCTGGCCCAAAATGCATAAACATTTTATTTGTAAACTGTCACTTTCCTTACTGAATGAACTGTAACTTTAACTTCCAAGTTAAAACTGTAAAAGAGTTAAAAACATAAATAATGGAAAGTTTCACCATCTCTCCTCCATTGCCTAGAATAAAAATGCATGACAAAATGAATTAGTGTATTCAGTCATAGAATTATTCTCATCGATCATACTCACATATACACACACACACATACATCCTAGTATTTATTATAAGAATATCACTCACTTTTACCCATTCCTCCTCTCTTTTTGATGATTTGCTCTAATTTTTATTCCTCAACTTGATTTTTTAAAACTAGTTTCTTCTTTCGTACAATATATCCCAACCACAGTTTCCCCTCCCTCCACTTCTAGCTCCACCTCCAGCACCTTCCCATTCACCCAGATCCACTCCCTCTCTGCTTCCTCTGCAGAAAGGAGGGGATCTCCAAGAGATGACTTCCAGACAGGACAACAGAAGATACAATAAGACAAGGCAAAACTCCTCATTTTGAGACTGGAAAGTCAACTCGCTATGAAGAAAAGTGTCCCAAGCACAGGATAAAGAGTCAGAGATCTGCCCATATCCACTTTTAGGATTCTCACAAGGGTAGCAAACAAAGAGCCACAACATACACAAAGGACCTAGTGCAGATCCATGCAGGCCCCATGCGTGCCCCTTCAGTCTCTGTGAGCCCATGTGACTCCTGCTTAGCTGATTTGGTGGGACATGTTCTCCTGGTGTCTTACATTTCCTATCACTCCTACACAGTATTTCCTGCTCCTATTTTCACTCATCCATTATCCAATTGAGATTTCCAATTTAGACGCTCTATCCACATATCTGGCTGTGAGGCTCTGTTGCCATGAGTTGCTGGAGGAAGCCTCTTTGATAACTATAAGAAGAGGCACAAATCTATTACTATAGAAGAACGTCATTAGGAATCATTTCATGACTTTTTTTTGCCACTTGCGTTTGGTTCTACCATAAGTCTCTGGGCAATTCAGTCTCTGGTTCCTGGTCATACAGGTAGTGTAGGACATGGCCTTCTTCTCTTATTGTGGACAAGTTAAAGCAAAAGTTGATTGGCCACTTGCCCTTGTTCTGTGCCACCATATCTTTCAGGCAGAGCAGATTGTAGGTGGAGAATTGTGTGCCGGGGTTGGTGTCGAGGTATGTAGTTCCATAGCCTGCAGAGTACCTTCTTGCGATGAGACTAGAATGTAGAGGTGAATGTTACAAGCTTGCCCTGCTTGATTTCTCTATGGTCAGTGAGCTCAGTGGAAGTTGTCCTCAGCAACTGCTGTCAGTTTTCAGAAGATAACTTTTTTCCTAGCATCAGACTGGGTTGTTTACACATCTCCATAGGACCTCTTTGGCCAACAAGAAAAGACAGTCCCACCACTAGTTGCCTTTTCTGACTACAAACGATGACCAGTTCAGACTCCCTACCCTCTATTGTGCGGAGTCCTCACTAGAGTCACCCTCATAGATTGCAGGAGTTTCTGCTGCACTAGGTTTCCATACCACCCCCTCAACTGCTCCTAATTCCAACAGTCCTAGTGACTTCTCATCACACCTATAGATCAATGAATCTCTTAACGCTTAGGAAAGAAACTTTTGTTTGCAGTCCATTTCAGTTAATATAGAGATCCACAACCGGTCAAGGTGCAGAGAACAAAGAGATTGGAAAGTACTCAGCCTTAAAGCAGTCATCTGGATCATGCCCCCTCTTCCTGATGCTCGGGGATCTTTGTTAAAGAGGAGGAGGAATGATTTTAAGAGCCATAAAGAATAAATGACTCCAAGGAAACAATATTTTCTTGCATTGTTTACTGCAGTGCTACATTGCAATGCCAAAGCAGTTGCAAATATGAATTCTCAGCCATACAGAGAGTTAAGCTTAAGCCAGACAAAATTCCAACATGGAGGGGGGAGTTGAGCAAGAAGTCCCACCCATATCTGAGTTCCACCCATACTGATAGTGCTTGGAGAGGCAAAATCAGTTTTCTTTAAATCGTAGCCTCTGGCATGTTTATCATACTCCAGTGAAGGCCACATACCCAAGAGTATATGGAAGCAGAAGTTGGACATAATGGCCTTTATTTTAAAATAGAAAAGGACACAAATGGGTAGGGTTTGAAGAATGTGATGGATCTGAAAGAATTATGGGAAGACGCTGACTATTATTAAATATATTATTAAATATTTATTATTAATAATATTAAATACATTTAAATAATATTAAACACTAAATAATTATTAAATATTAAATGTATCTATAGTATATATAGTAAACATATTTTATAAATGCATGTGAAAATGCACACAAAAATCTACACACAGAAAAATATATATACACGTACTTTAATATAATGAAAACTATCATTATACTTGGTATTGAAGTGATATAGGCCACAATATTTATCCATGCAGAGTTTAAACTAACACAAAAGAAAACCTGCTAAGATCATAGCAGCATGCAAATATCTAACAACGAGGGTTGGATAGCTGTTTTATAAAATATCTAAAATATTAAATGCAGTGTAATTATTAAAATGAATAAATAATGGGGATTACTGTTTACAAAAATCATTTTATCTACATATGATCTCTTATTTGTTTAAGCCTTGTGGATTTTTGTCTATGAAAATTGCTTATATCATATAAAAGGATGTTCGTCTTACTTTCTTTTCTATTACTGTGAGGAGACATCATAACAAAGGCATTGTTTTTTTTTTTTTTTTTTGGTTTTTCGAGACAGGGTTTCTCTGTGGTTTTGGAGCCTGTCCTGGAACTAGCTCTTGTAGACCAGGCTGGTCTCGAACTCACAAAGAACCGCCTGCCTCTGCCTCCCAAGTGCTGGGATTAAAGGCATGCGCCACCACAGCCCGGCAAAGGCATTGTTTTTAAATAATAAGTTAGAGCCTTGCTTCTATTTTCCAGAGGGTGAGTCTAGGACCATCATGATGGGAAGCATGGCAGCAGGTTCACAGCAGGCAGACAGGCATCAGGCAGGCACAGAAATAGAGCAGCTGCAGAAAGCTTACATATTATTGATAAGAGAGTGGCAGAGAGAATGAGACTGGGCCTTGTGTATGCTTTTGAAACCTCAAAAGCAACTCCCAGTGACAAGCCTCCTCCTGCAAGGCCATACTTCCTAATCTTTCCCCAAACAGTTTCCACACACTAAGGACCAAGCATTCAAATGTATGAGCCTATGGGGTTAATAATGCATGCGCCTATGGAGTTAATTCTCATGCAAACTATCACAATGATCATAGATGTCAAGAAAAAGCACAAGTTTGTTGATCATATTAGGATAAAGTGAGAAGAAAGAGGGATAAGCAAAAATAGAACCATTAACTCACGATAATTAGGAAAGAAACTTAATATGTCATTCAGGCACTTGTGCAAATAAAATGTTTGAATGTATAAATAAATAATAGCTTAAAATTTAAAATATTCAATTTTATTTGATATTAGGAACAAAAATATAAAAATATGCTTATCAATAGAATCTTATATAAAGTTGCAATGTATATATATATATATATATATATATATATATATATATATATCATGTGATGTTCAAATCAAATTAAATACAACTCTTCAAATACCACATATTTCTGGTGAAAAATTCCAAAATCTTTTGTTCTACCATTTTGAAATGTTCACAACATTATTGTTGCCTATAGTCACCCTATCATGCAAATTGTATGACAGAAATTTTTGCTTCTATTATACTGTAACTTACTGACCCTTAATTAGCCTTTTCCCAGCACAACCTTTCTAATTCCTGTGCTCCGACTATACTGTGACCCACATTCTAGTCTCAACATCAATATAAATCAACTTTTGGAGATTTTGCAAAGGAGCTCTACCAAACAGTGCTTGACATTCTGTGCTTGCTTTATTTGAGATTACATAGCTAAATGCAGTTCCAACCATTTTATTAGAAATGAACGAATTTAAACTTTTCAATGACTGAATAAAAATGCATTGGGTATATGTACCACATTTTTCCTTGGTATATTAGGTTTTAGACACAAAGGCTGATTTCATTGGAACAATCCTGTCTCTCTGTCTCCCAAGAATATGAGATTATATACATATACCACAAGGCCCAAATTTATGTGCTTAATTTTCTTTAGCTCATGTTTTGCTTAATTTTAATTAATAAGCTTGGAACATAAAAGATAAGTGACATAGTATGTCTTGATGGTGTGTTTTGTGTTGTTATAAGAAATTTCGCATAACTGGTCACTTACCAAAATGTTTATTAACAACTATTACTACTACAGGTCAAAAGGCATGATGTTAGCATGGAAGATAGAATCACATGTTAGAAATCTGTGTGTGTGTGTGTGTGTGTGTGTGTGTGTGTGTGTGCATGTGTGTGTGTGTGAGTGTGTGTGTGAGTGTGTGTGTGTATTTTTGTGTATTTGTGTGTGAGGGAGAGAGAGAGAGGAGAGAGAGAGAGAGAGAGAGAGAGAGAGAGAGAGAGAGAGGAGAGAGCTTGGTTATATACCAAGGAATGAAAACAAAAATACAAACTGAGAAAACCAAAATTATATTATAGTAACTTTTATGGAAACTAATCTAGGTCCTTGCTATACATGTCTTTATACATGAAAACCTATTTCTTCTAAAGTTGATTCCCTCAACAACTTGAAATTCTTTCACCAAGTCCCACTTTTATGTTTCTCCATCTCTCAGTTCTTTACAAAGGGATCTAAGCTGTCACCATATGCAACCCTTGAGGACAAACAAAATTTACTATGAAAAGTAAAACACATATTTTGTTTCCCAAATCAGTCCTCTGAAGAGACAAGATAGTCACCTATTAGCTACAATTGCTTTTATAAGAGTTGTAATATTTTTCTAAAGCAAGAGATTTCAGACAAATATTTTCATCCAAAATCGTCATATCAGAATTTCTTTCTTTCTTTCTTTCTTCCTTCCTTCCTTCCTTCCTTCCTTCCTTCTTTCCTTTCCTTCTTTTTTTTTAAAGACAGAGTTTCTCTTTGTAGCCTCCACTATCCTGAGACTTGTTCTGTAAACCAGGTTGGCATCGATCTAATAGATATTTTCCTGCCTCTGCTTCTGAGTGCTAGGATTAAAGTAGTGCACCATGACTTCCAGGCCAGATTTTCTTTTATACTAAATAGAAATACTGCTGATTCTTCTTATTTTATTTTTATGTGTTTTGTTTCTAAGTTTCAACTTGATTTGATACTAGTCAGCATGTCATAATTTCATGCATCCTTTTGTGAATTATTACTATTATCCATTTTATTTGGAGAACTCTGATTGGTCTCTTTAATGTGCAGTGGTACATTCATATGTTAATGCTTTCATTATCCAGTTCCTAGGTACTTATTTAATATGGAAAATGAACTTAAAAATGCATTTCATTTCATTTTTGCATTACATTTTTTAATCTGTACTGTTGCTTAGGCTCTAAGAATAGCTAAATGCAATACTTTCACATTTTGTTTTATTTATAATTAATCATTTGCTATCCATTCAAATAGTTTCTTTTTTTTATCAGGTTGATTTGGTGAATATAGGAAGCAGTGACATAGTGGATGGAAATCATAAGCTGACTCTTGGTTTGATTTGGAATATCATCCTCCACTGGCAGGTAAATATACTACCAGACATTGCCTTTTTATAAAAGAGGTTGCTAACCCCTTTCATTTAATTGACCTACAAAATAAACACATATCACTGACATTACCTAGCCATCTTCCCAGGACTGCCTTTTAAATTTACACATGTATGTCATTTTGGATAGGATAATCACAAAATATGTTCTGGAATAGTTGTAGGGATATTGTTGAAATTTTGTCATGGGGTAAGGTTGGCAAAATAAGACAAAATCCCAACCATATCTAAAAATTTTTAACAAATATGTGCACTTAACAAACTATAGAATTTTATAAAGGAAAAATTATCTGTTCCTTAAATGACCATTGTAAAAAAAATAAACTTATCAATCTTGTATTTTCAAAATATATATCTATAATGATGAAAGATTAATAGAATAGGAATATTTTTAGGAGTATGCCTGTTATACAGTCAGCTTTTGGAATCGCATTTTTCTCAATAACTTGAGGATAGGGCTTTTTGTGCTTGTCTAATTTATTCTAACTCATAGGTCATTTGGTTAAGTGAAAATCATATGAACATTTAAAGTCATTACAACATGAGCTTAAATTTAAACGTACCTATTTACTAACTTAACACTATTGGATATAATGTCATAATAATTCCTTTTCTCTCAAAAGGGAAATGCATGAACATGTTTTCATTTCCTATCAGGATTAGATGAGAAAATAGCTGCTGTTAAAATAGTGGTGTATACTTATTTTCAACTGTAAGTAAAAATGACAAGGATTGCTTAGCATCTTTAAAGAGTTTACATATTTGGAGATAGTTGAGATATGCCTGCCTTTTCTTTTTTCTAAGATATATTTTTAACCATAAATTACTAATTCTTTGTGTAAAATTCAGTGTTCTTCAATCAGGCTTAATTCATCTGTTCAGTAGCTTCTCAAAGTATCTGTAGGAACGAATGTTTTTCTCTAGTCAAACGAAAATTTTAGGTTATTTACAGAGATGTGTAACCATCACAACAGACCAATTTTAGCACTTTTATACTACCTCCAGGGGAAATTTCTGTGCATTTAAAATCTGTCAGAGCTACTACTCTAGTCTTGGAAAATGACTAAAGCATTTCTTTGTATATATTTTTGGTTTGGGGATATACTGCTCCAATGGGATCTTCTATTTTTATTAGAAATTTTTTAATACAATCTTTTCTCATTTTGCATAGCTATCCCCATTCCCTCTGCCTCCCCTGCTCCTGCCTCCTCCACCTTCCCTCTACACCATTTCCCCCATCCACTCCTCAGAATGGTTAAGGTTTCCCATGGGGAGTCGACAAAGTCTGACATTTCACTTCCAGGCAAACCCAAGGTCCTCCCCACTACATCTAGGTTGAGCAAGATATCACTCCAAAAAGAATGGGCTCCGAGATATCAGTTTAAGCACTAGAGATACATCCTGGTCCCACTGCTATTGGCCTCACACACTGTCCAAGCCTCATAAATGCCCCCCACATTCAGCAGGTCTAAATTTTATTTATATACAGATGTGCCCACTATCAGTCCAGAGTCAGTGAGTTCTCACTAGCTCAGGTCAGCAGTGTCTGTGGGTATCAGCATCATGGTCTTAACTCCTTTTCTCATATTATCACTCCTCCCTCTCTTGGACTGGTCTCAGGTATCTCGGTCCAGTACTTCCCTGTAGATCTCTGTATCTGCTTCCATCAGTTGATCATTGAAATTCTATGATGACAATTAAGGTAGTCATCAGTCTGATTACAGGGGAAGGCCAATTTAGGTATCTTCTCCACTGTTGCTTAGAGTCTTAATTGGAGTCATCCTTGAGAATTCCTGGGATTTTCCTTAGTGCTGTTTCTTAATAGCTCTTTAATGGCTCCCTCAATCAGGATATCACTTTCCTTTATCTGCTTCTCTGTTCTTCCCTTCTCTTGAACATCCCATTCCCTCATGTTTGCCTCCTCCCTCCCCTCCATGTCCCCCACCCTCCCTTCTCTCCCCCCTCATAATTTTCTCAGGAGGTCTTGTCTGATATGTGTTCTTTTCTGTGAAGATTCTTTCATTGGGTATAATATTTGGCCATGATTATTCCATTTACTTGAGTTGAATTTTATTTAGAATTGTAAATATTACTTAGTCTGATGTAAAGTGGAGGGACCAGCCATGTACTTCCTCAGTTGAACAGCCATACTGATAATTCCATTGTCCTGATATATTTTTATTTTGGCTGGGCTCAACTACATTTTACAGCAGTATTAAAAGAACAGAAAACAAATATAACTTTTAACATGATACAAAGCTGGCTAGTTTCTAGCCATTTTCATATAGAAATGGTTTCAATAAAATCAGCTATGTGTCAACATACCCTGCCTGCCACCAATGATTTCATTATGCTGCTCAGTATCTTTCAAAATATCTTCAAGGAGGAAACATTTCCATGCAATCAATTGTTTGTAGAATTAAGCTGAAACATTTAAAAAATGAAATAAGGCACACAGGACCACAAAAGACACCAGAAGTGCCAGTAGAATGACTGTAATAGTTTTGAACACATTTCTCTGATGACCCTAGTAAGAGCTTCTGAGGGCACCCAGTCTGTAGATGATGCTGGGCATTATGGCCACCAGCTGTGACAAAGCAAGGAGGACAACACAGGGATTCAGAGATCTCCAAAAGGCTTGTGAACTTGTGTTCATCATTGAGTTGGTTTTCCACAGGATTCCATCAAATCTCGTCTCCTCTAGTGCCCTTGCAACTCCTTTTCCACTCACTCCAAGATAGAATGTCAACATTGTGCTTTCTGATGTTTATTCTTTGGGAGGCATAACATGAGGGACTGCTTGTGGGGGTTTCTGTCCTGCCCAGTTCCCACAGTTGGTTAGCCCCAAAGAAATTCACACAGAGAGTCTACATTAGATATAAACTTATTGGCCCACTAGCTCAGGCCTCAGAGTAGCTCTTATAACTTATATTAACCCATTATTCTTATCTATGATAGCCACATGGCTCAGTACCTTTTTCGGTGGGATAGGTCACATCTTGCTTCTTCTGTGGTCTGGGCAGGACTGTGGAGGAATGGGCTTCCTCCTTCCCAGCATTCTCCCGTTCTCATTGTTCCACCTTTACTTCCTGTCTGGTTGTCCCACCTATACTTCCTACCTGGCCAATCAGCATTTATTTAAAACATGATTGACAGGATACAGACAATTCCCCTGCACCATGGAGGGGAGGTGTTGTTATGGGGAGAAGGATTTTTACACCCAGAAATACTAAAAGAAATTCCCTTATTTACTGTTTTCCTTATTTAAGACATAATTATACAGTGCATCTACTTTCCAATTGTGTACTTAAAGTACCTTAGCTTTGTGAATGCAAGTATACAGACTCTTGCATTCTCTTCCTACTTACATCACCTCTCCTAGCATGCTGACACATTTTCTTAAAACCACTTAACAATCCTTAAAAATTCCCTTGCTCAATACTCTTCATTCATCCTTGAATCCCAAAAGATTCTCTCACCAAGATCATATATGTGTTTTTATACTAAATAGTGAAGTTTCAATATCTCAGAAAAAATAAAAGCAGACTCTGGTCAATATAATATATTTTATAGATTTATTCAATTGTGAATAGCATTAAAGCAAATGCATATATGTAAATATTTTCTTCCAACGCCATGTATTATGTTTTTAATACTGCTATAAATAATGTTGGACTTGTGAAACTTGTGAATGTCAAACTTACTTCTCCATCATCACCTTTCTAGTCTCCACTTCATATACAACTCTTATCCTGAAAAGAAACTGAATATATACATTCTGAAATAAGTGGCTTTGAAAAAAATTCTGATGTCATCTGACCATGGTGGTGCTCTCCTATAATCCCTGTTGTCAGAAGGCTGACAATGGAGAGTTATGAGATCAAGGCCAGGTAGTGTTACATAATAAGAACTTGACTTTATAATAAATTAAAGGATATATAATATGTGCTCATGTGATATTAAATCAGGTACCTACCTCTGATGGCTAAGCTAAGGATAATTCTTAATTCTAAGTGTTATTCACATTGGTATATTTATTTTTAATATTA
This sequence comes from Microtus oregoni, assembly GCF_018167655.1. Lineage (NCBI taxonomy): Eukaryota > Metazoa > Chordata > Mammalia > Rodentia > Cricetidae > Microtus > Microtus oregoni. Next base: position 1,034 of record NW_024544502.1, on the reverse strand, counting down.
CTTCAACATCCAATTACCAGAGAGTGCCATGTTTTCTGCTGCTGAAAGTCCTTTCTGCAAAGTCCTGCCAAACTGTGCAAATTAGTTCTTGCCCTGTTCCTCATCAGGATGACACATCTCTTCATTGCCTGATGCTCAAGAGGGATACATTTAGGGAAGTAGTTTAAGTGGGCAAACCTGTGCTGGACACATGTTTATTAATTCATGCTCTGGAGACTGAGAACAGTGGTGGCAGGAGTTGAAAGAAAAGGAGCTATAGCCTCATGGTGACAGAGAATCTAAGTGGCTTTATTTAACACCATGGTGAATCTGGCCAACAGTGACCTAACTGAAGTTCAGATGGCTGATAGTTTATTCTGTTCCATTTTATCAGCAATGGAGATGTGTGACAGCAGAAAAGCTGTGACCGTTGGTGACAGGGCTCTGAAATTCAGGTAGCTGCCCAGGAGACTAACAGCAGGAGTCTGTGTGATAACAGCTGAGTAACAAACTGTTCCTCGAAGGGGAATCTTTGCTGGTACAGCTTTCTGTACATTATACGTTGTTTACCTAGCTAGGTAACACTGTCACTTTTGCCATTGCCTTTTTTCACTGTTAAAGATGGAATTCAGAATCTTTCACAGGCTAAAATTGTGCCCAAGCCATCATCTACGCATCTACCCTTCCTTTCTTAGTCATGATTGCATTCCAATTAACAAATATTTACATATTTGTTTCAGTTGATACTTTCATAAGCACTGTGAGTCTTGAAGAAAAGATTATTTTCTGATTCCCAGTTCATCTTTCTAGCCATCTTAATGATTTCCTGGCAACAATTTTTATGTAGGAAAGGGAGAAACAATAATTATACATACATATTACTCTTTCTTTTTCTCTCAGTAATATTTTGCTCTAGTAGAAGCGATGCCAATGAGGCTGAGCCTGATAAGCTGAATTAGACACACAATGATGCTAAAAGCATTTTGGATTGAATATTGTTTTGTCCTTAAACATTATACACATAGAGGACAGTCTGGTCAAGCATTTTGCAAATG
>NW_024544501.1:0-24825 GCF_018167655.1 Microtus oregoni | reverse complement strand
AAACGTCAACAACTGGTAAAGGTTTCTCATGGTAAACAGATATTTATTAAGCATGTATGTTTTCTTAACAAGTAAATCTATGTATCATGGTAGATATTAAGGAATGCCACCATTTATGGCAGTTCTTCATTGTAGCAATTATAGTATTTTTAATCACTTCTATTTTGAGATGAAAAATAGGCCAAAATTCAGAATGTATTGTATATAATTAGGTATGTGTAATGTCTAAAATATTAAAAAACCACATGGTTTTAAGCAAGAAGCATAATAGAGTTTAAGGGATTCATTTTATAAGGTCATAAAATGATTAAAAATTAACCATTTATATTTGTATGTAGCTGTGCATAGGCACACTCACATCAGAGCGCAAAATGTATATATCCAGATGCTTGTATACCAAAATGCTATCTCCTTAAAGGATGTAGAGCTTAGTATTTCCTTATCATTGTAAGCTAGAAATCACTAAAGCATAAAAATGAAATGAAGCAGACTTCCTTCATTCACTTATCACCACTTTTCAGAATTAGTTGCCCTATGGGCACCTTTTTAATTATATTGCACATCTTTCCATTAGATATTGGGAGGTTGAAAATTAAGTGACAAATCTAATGTTTTCTGCAGAAGACCTGAAGCTATGCTTTTTAAATAGCTAGTAAAAGAAAAAGAATGCTATTTCCTTATCCATGGAATTAATTATACTAGTACACTACATAAATTCTATGGGAAATAGTGACATAAATGCTACTTTAAAGGTTTATAGTGTTAAGCAATCATTTATATTAAGAGGGAATTCAAACTGCTGCCTCCTTTGCTCCTACAAACTGTAATGAAATTAGATTCATGTTCTTTGCAAAATAATAATATTTATGAAAGTGCTTAGTTTATGCCTGGGCCTGTATTTAGGGCTATACAAATTACATAAAATTGCCGCCGCCTTAATTTGAAGGAGCTATTATCTCTTCTCTTTAAATACATAGGAAGACTAAAGCACAGAGATTAAATAGCTTTCCAGTACTTATTCATTTGTGCCTTTAGTGATCAATAGACTCAACTTATCTCGCTTATCCTCTTCATATAAGAGTGTTTTAGCATTTTGAAGCCAGCATGCTATTGGACTGTTTGTACCAAATATTATCCTGAGTCAACTTATATAACAATTTGGAATTTTTACTAGTTGTTTGTAAAGGAATATATCCAGTTTCAAAGAAAAATAAGAATCCCAGAACTATAAATAGAAAGGACACTTTCAAGGTTATCTCACTTTTGTAAAATAAGGTCCATTCGAATAAGACAGAAAATGGCTCTTAAATTCATATCATTTGACATGCTTTTTCCTCTAAGAATGTTGGTGACAATTGAGCTTTCTCTGAATAAACACACAAATGCAGGATCCTCAGTTATCTAATGAATAAAATAAATAAATGCAACCATCTGATTGAATTGAAACAAAAAGAGCGAATCAAAATTATATTGATTAACAACTAAATTACTTACTGAAATAATTTTAAACGTACACACAGTTAAAAGAAACAATATAGCGATGTCGATGTGTTCTTATCCTATTTTTCCCAGTGGTAATAATTTATACAAGTCTAGTACAATATCACAACCAGAATAGACAATGGTGTAGCGCTCAGAGTATTTTCAGGTTAGTACGGTTTTATTGAAAGTGTAGGTTTGTGGATTATAAGACGAAACTTAGGCCCATCTTGACAGGTAATTCACCTGCCTATTATTGCGTTTATAATTCCTATCATTATCTACTCATTGTTATCTGTTATCTAGATTGTTGTCAATTCATTGTGACTTAGCAAAAAAAAAGACCTTGATGAATTTGTCTCCTATTAGTCCTTGATTGGACATATCGGATCCAGGTCACTTTCTTCTATTGGGTAAAGAGAAATAAATGTTCTAAACTCTGTACAACAAACGTCTGTTATCAGGTATATACTGCCATACAGAGGAGTCTTTCATCGTTATTGTTTGCTGCTGGTGTGTATTGTTAAGTTAATAAAGATGAAGTAGGCATTGTCTAACCTAGCTTATCATGATGAGAAATTTCCAAATTGAGTTATCATGAGGAAAGTATTTTTGAAATATTTATTTGTAAAACTTACCATTTTTACATTTCAATCCTTCGAATTTCTTAGAAGTTTGATAGCAGTTATAATAAAACTATTATTTATGAAAGTGTTCTATCATTAACTTGGTAGGTCTCTCTAGGCCTCTCTTCTGCAGCAACAGGGGTAGCATGATACTAAATTGCATTTGATGCTATAATGTTATGGGGGAAACCAAGTATTATATGTACGTATCTGTGAGAAATCAAACACGTCTCATTAGAGAGGTAACATAGTTATAAAATCAGCTGTTATTACTAATAGTTGATACTTAGTGACAAATATTTTCAAATAATATGCACAGTTTGGCTTTCCATAAAAAACATGACTTTTACCTACCGTGAATATTTTCATTTAAATAATAATCTGTAGGTAGATTTCTATGTATTAGATTTTTAAAAATGTAAATCCTCTTTAATTGCTTTCATCAACCTGAGTTTCTGATTGTGCTCTAATACCAATGAAATCTGTTAAAGAAATAGCTAGAACATTGCTTCAATTATTAACTCACTTTGTGCCTATTTTATATTTTTTAAGATTTATTTAGTATTATTTCACATGCATAGGTATTTTGCCTACATGTATGTCTTGTGCCATGTGTTTATAGTGCTTATGGATGTCAGAAAACGGTGCCAGTTTCTTCGAAGCTAAATTACAGATGGTTGTAAGCCACTACATAGGTACTTGGAATGCCAACATGGTTTCTCTGGAAGAGTATCCTGTGGTCTTAAGCACTGACACATGTCTCTAGTACCTCTTTGCATATTTTACTTTAAATTGAAAGGAAAACATCTATTCAAGAAGTTTTCTTTTTACAATAACATTTATTTGTATGCACATAAACATTATTTTCAACTGATAAGGCTTAGAGTCATTGGTACTTTAGTATATGTTGCTGTAGTTTTAAAGATCTTTTAGTAAATACAATCAGTTAAAGGAAACATCTAGTTATAATAATAAAATAGTGAATGGTAATTGTATTCATAAACTATATCTTAAAATGTTATGCAAATAACCCCTGAAATTTTGTCTTGGTCTCTTATCAGTGAAGAGAGGATTAGTATGAATGAGGTCATTGTCCATAGAGATTTCTAAAATAATTTTTATTAGCTAGCAAAGCAAAGAATTAGGATTTCTGAGTGCCTAAATGTTATTTTGCAGTAAAAAATCACAATAGGTAAAATGGCTATGCCTAATAATTCCCATAATATGAAAATTTTCTCAAAATCTTTCAGATAATTATGTCAACCTTGGTTAGCTATAGCTATAGAAAAAAGCAAAAGGCAATAATAACACATTTTCCTATAGTTCTTTACTTTTGATATGGACTGTCACTCAAGCCCATGCTGGCCTTAATACACAGTTATCTTTCTTCCTCAGTCACCTGGGTGCTGGCATTACAAATATGAAGCCCTCACCTGGTTTATAGGAAGCAAAAAAAAATAGACAGCACAAGGGAAACAATAGAAAAGAGACTTCCTGATGAAATGGCTGAATGTTTGCTTAGCAAACTCTTTTGGACATTGAGAATAAGATAAAAAAAGTTCAAGTTCCAGATAATTAAATTTTGGTATCCTCATCACCTGGGGATGCCTATAGCCATTGTCCAGGAAGTCTCTTTTGTAATGTAGTCTAATATATCATATTCTTTCCAACCTTGTTTCCCCTCGGTTATCCATGTATTATCAAACCATTGCATGAAAATACATAGTCCTCCCTGGAGCTCCAATCTCAAGTTTAGTTTCCTAGATCATATAAAATTATTATCAAACTTTTTTTATGTTTTCCTCTTCTTAACCTCTTATATAAGTCAGTAGGTATAGCCATTTAGAACTGGCATAGAAAGGGTTCATTGCCACTTTCTGCCCTTGTTCTTGAGACTGGGCTGGTTAGAACTAAAAATCTCCCCATGGAAGCTGTTTTGGTAGACAAGAAGCTGAGAGTGCGGGTGAAAACTGAAAATATTGCACTAGAACAAGGTATTTGATAAGATTATAAATTGTTGATATTTTACATTCTTGGATAAAACTTCTATTTGTCTATCATATTGTATCTTTTTCATAGTTATAGCCCTCTGTATTTATTTTCATTATTTTGTATAGAAACTTTCCACAACTTTTACTTGTTTATAATTTTTCATATCTGTCTATTGGTTTAATGTGTATATAAAAATCTTAATATGACTAATGGCGCTCATTATAACTTTCTTATTCTTTAACAATCCGACTTCTATATTCCAGTGATTCTTATCTTTTTTTAACAAAAAGTAATGATCCACTGTCTTTTAAGTAAGGGCTTACTGTTTCAAGAAATGAACATTCTCCAAATAAGAGACTGACTCTCTTACTATGTATCCTCAGAGCATCTTGTACTTCCATTTACAGCTAGTACCATGGATCAATACTATTTGTTGGTAAAAGGAGGGAAACATCTATAAAGTTTATTCTTATCATTGTCTCTATGACTGTTTATTTTTCTATTTTCATTAACAGTCCGGTCATATCTATATATTTCCCTATAAACACCCTAGTCTTCTGCTTGTTCTTGTCCTCGTGTGTCAGGACAATGATAACTATATTCTTTTAAGAACATTTTTACCTTCAGTAGTTTTCATGGAATTTTGGACAAAAGGAAAAATTGGTTTAAGTGCCAAGAGGGTTACCACAAACAAACATATATATATATATATATATGTATTTGACTAGACAAACAAGCTTCGATTACTTAGTATTAGAATTGCTTCAATAATATCAGGGGGATATGTTGAGTGGATTAGTTTCAGGACTCTGGTAAATTCGCCTTTGTTTCTCTGTAAAGTGACTCTAATTCAGGAAATTAAGCTTCCTCCTGTTGACTCAAACCATAATTCTCACCTCAGAGGGCATAAGAGAGAGTTTCTAATGCCATATTTGAATGAACATGATCCAGGAACAGAGATTTAGAGTACTCCAAGATGCATGTTCTGCTATAAAAGCAGTTTCATGGTGTTTTTCTGATAATGGAACAACAGATGTCATAAATAAAGGTGTTTTTCAAATACTCGGTGGAAACTTTAAGTTGGCAGTTGCAATGAAGTGGAAAGTTTACTGCTACATATCTCAGATGCTATCTGATGGCTCTTTGCCTTTTGGCCTGTGGAAGCTGGTTTTGTTCAGTTAATACAGTCTAAAAGGTTTATATCTACTAGTCACAATATATTAGGTTTGAGCCAAATGTGGGGAAACAATGACTATTTAGAGGGCTAATGATAAGCCAGAATTATTATAATTAGGACTTTCCGTATTGCAACCTCTGTACACCACTGAGGTTCTAATCAGGCAACAAGCCTTTGTAGACACCGATTCCTTACAGGAACTCTTGTTTATAGTATCTGTATCCCTGCTCTGAATGCGTAGATCATTTCCTCATTTTTGCAAATCCAGCTCTACTTGAAATGGGATAAAACTGTCATTTTTAATTTTAAATAGGATGGAAAATAGCTCCTGATATAAGACTTGGTAACCCCCCCCATATACACTTGTACAAAATTGCAAAATGATTCTCCAAGACAATATAAATTACAAAATCTTTGTTAGCTCACTGACTTTAGTCTAATCCAGAATTTTTGTATAGAAGAAATATTTTTCAAAGTGTATTCTACCAGTAATCTCAATATCAAACTGGAAGACTTCTCCCTGAGACTGTTCAAAATACTGGTTCAGTCTTGCTGCAGTTAAAATAAGCAAAATTCTTTGTGGGTCATGTATTTGTGAAAAGTACTTGGGTGGTAACAGATGGACATTTAAAAGCAAGCGAAATGATAAAACTGCCTCTGACACCTTGTAAAACAAATTGTACAAAAAGCATGCCAGTTGTGGGAGAGAACATAAGCTTCTTATTCACTCAGAATTTCCTGAGATAAAGGGAGAAATGGACTTGGAACAAAATTTAATATGAATCTGAAAAGATAAGGCATTTGTCTACAAGGAAGTTTCTAAACAAGGAAGGTACAGAGAAAATAGAGTATGAATCCCTGCCTACCCTTGGCACAGACCACAGATTCGACAGGGTCTGTACTGGCCCCAAAGTTTTTCAAAGATAATTGTGCTCTTGCAGCATCTCTCTGTATAAATGCACTCTTCCTGCCCTATAGCAGCCTGCCTGGTCTGGGAACACCATAGGAATTGACCCTTTGAAGATATTTCTTTTAAAGAGGTTTGTTCTGTTTATACAAGTTTTTCTGAGTAAAGGTCGGCTTTAAGTGGTAATTGTTTTGTCAATGTTTCCATACTATGGAACAAAGTGTGTTCTACTTTTACTGTACATGTGGATAATGTTTTCATGCAGAGTTTTTCTGTGTTCCTTATAGGTATTAGGATGCCTTTAGTTTGGGATATTTGATATTTTATTTGCAAAACACAGGTTGACAAAGTAGCTATTTGTTTATTGCTGCAATAACTGTAAAGAACTAGTCAGCTGTTACTCAGCTTGACATTTTGATTTTTTTTTTATCACACCTTACACATATATACATTATATTAGTCATCTAAACAATTCTTTTAGAGCTGGGCAGTGGTGGCACACGCCTTTAATCCCAGCAGTTAGAAGGCAGAAGCAGGCAGAACCAGGATGGTGTTCGAGGCCATCCTGGTCTGCAAGAGCTAGTTTCCCAGACAGGCTCCAAAGCTACAGAGAAACCCTGTCTTAAAAATAAATAAATAAATAAATAAATAAACCGAAAAGATCCGTCTCAGGCTTTTATTTATTTTCAGAATACAAAGCCCTATAAGTATATCTGTGCACATTAAGGTACAATAACCAAACCAAGGGGTACAGGAAATGGGAAGGGCTATACGGAGAAAAGGGAAGGGTCAAGTGATGTAATAAAATGTATCTTGAAAGTTTTAAAATAAAAATATCATATAAATAAACTTGACAGAAAAAAGTAGAGTGATATTTTTGGAAGTTATCATGATTCCATTTGTAATTTTTAAAATTTGATTTTACAGATCAGTTGTTGATACTTTTGGATGACTATTTCATTGTTGGGTTTATTAGGTATTAGAGAGTATCCATTATAGTAGCAACCACCACTATATGTATCCAGGAAGAAATTTCCAGAAAAAGTCATGTTTTAAGATCCAGATAAGCATGTTTGCTACCAATTTGATTCCTCATTGTGCTAAATGTGACTTTGGGCCCATTGTTTATATTTTAAAGGCATTAAGGAAGGTGCCTGAAAACCATGTCATATTGAGTTAATGTTTAGAGTACTTATCTTTCCTGTGTTCCATTTATCTCTTTTTATTCGGATAAATATTCATTATCATATTTATCATTAAGTCATTAGTATATGACAACCTTCGCCAGAAGCTTATGTTAAATTCAGAATTGCTATCTTAAGAGGCAAGAAAAAGTAAAGGATGTTTGTCTTCTGTGAACCACATATTTTTGACCCACAAATGCTTACTTAACACATTCACATGACTGTAAACAAGGAGGAAAACAAATGCTTACCATCTGCACATGAAAACCTGTCCAATCATGGGAAATTGGAAATAATACATTTCAAAGATTCAATTGAAGAAATACTACAGAGGATTTGGAAGCAGGGTTAATACAACATCCAAAATAAAATAACAAAATAAAGCTAGCCCAAAATTCTTCCAAAATGCCTGAGCACAACAAAACAAAGTGGAAAAGTTCTTCTGAAGACTCTTAGGTGTATGTGCCATGCTTTGAAAGAAAATGGTTCTCAAAGGCTTACAGGGAGTAACACTATTAGATGTAGACTCATTGGAGTTGGTGTGACTTTGTTGGAGGAAGTGTGTCATAGGGGATGGGCTTTAAGGTCTCAGATGCTCACAGTCTTTTCCTATTTCCTTTGGATCTGGATATAGAACTCTAAGTTATCTCTCCAGCACTATGTATGCCTGTGTGTCATCATGCTTCCCACCATGATGACAGTGGACTAAATTTCTGAACTGTAAGCCAGTTCCAGTTAAATGCTTTCTTTTATAACAGTTGCCATGGCCATGGTGTCTCTTCACAGCAATAAAAATCCTAAGTAAGATGGGGGAGTTACATGTTGATTCAGAAGCAGAATATCATGAGGGGGGTAACAGTGGAAATATAATTTAATATATAATAAATAGAGTAAAAATGGAATTATTATTCATCTACCATAAGAGCCATCTTTCATAATTTAGTGTTTCCATCGTCCCAAAAGAAACGTTACAAATTACAGTCCTATTCTTGTTTTTCTCCTTCTATCCACTGCCGTCTACTAATCTTTCTTTTTCTATGAATATATCTGTTTTGAACATTACACAAAGTAGTCTGGTTAACTAAACTAGCCTTTAGTTTCTATTTACTTGGTTTATATAAAATGGTTTTAAGGTTCATGTATGTTGTAAACTCATCACTGCTGATTAAAATTTCATTGTACATGCATACACACCCCACACACTTTTATATGTCCTTTAGATCATGATTATTTATTCATTTCATATTTTGTTTCTAAGAGATTCTTCATGTGTGGGAAAGAGCCATTGCTATGTTTATACCATAAATAAAATATAATTGTCATTCTATTAGTGCACATGTCTTCTTTTCTGGAATAAGATTATATTTTCTCATTAAATAACTAATACTTGACAGCATAAGATGATTTTTATGATGTTCATGGATGCTGAAAGTCCATATAGTACATAACAGAAATGACTTGTCTGCTATGATCTGAGGTATCTAGAACTCTATGCCTAAAGTTTTGAAAACAGCTAGATAAAATTCTAAAAAACTACATATAGCTGTTTTGTCATTTGACATTCTCATTTCATAGGGTCTTGGAGTAACTACACTTCTTATACGATACTTCCTGATTGTGAGCAAAAGGTATTGTAGCAAAAAGAAAAAGTTGCCTGTTGTTTTATGATCCAGCCATAGAAAGTGCAGAGTATCACTTCTGTGATCTTGACTTCACTGAAAGCTTTTAAACTCATAGTGTAGACAAAACAAAAAGCTTCCATTTTTAAGTGTCAAAGAGTTTTGAGACTGATTTCAAAACCATCATAATACAAAGGTTTATTTTGTTATGGGTGTAAACTTGCATCTTGAAATTTATTAGTAATGATTAACAGAAGTGCTTCCTGGTTATGGATATTTCTTCTTAACTTTGGTTGTTGCTAACTGTTGATTAAAAGACATTGTAATAACTGTCATTTTAACAAGTGAGAATTTATATGTAGCAAACCATAGTCCTTATCCCCAGAAAAGAACATTCTGCTTCTCATTCTTTTGTTGTCATATTTCTATAGATAACTGTCACAACAGTTGCTTTAACTACTAAGCAAGGATTTATATATTTTTTCACTAAATCTTACTTTTCCTTCCCTGAGCCTCTAAATATATAAGCCAAATGAAATTCCTTTAACATATCCCAAGACTTCATTGATTGTTGATAAATTAAATATTTTTGATAAGTAATTTTGTCCAATCAAATTGATATTATATTTCATTAACTGTTTACATAAATATATACAAATACACACGTACATACACACACGCTAATGCACACAAATATGCACACAGAAAAACACATGATTCCTAAAGTATTATTTAAAAAAATCCAGAATATAACAAATGAGAATGAAAGTTTAACAGTGCATCAAAATACTGTGAGAATGGGAAAATAAGGTTTATTGGGCTGAAAAAAGAAATCATGAACAGCTTGTTGAAGAACGTAATTCACATAATGTATATTCACAATTTATGCTTACTGAATTTAGTAGTTAGCATAGAATTTCAAAATTATTATTTTCATATAATTTTAATTTTTTCATTCACCACCCACCCATATATACACTCTTTTTTTTCTCTCTCATTAGAAAACAAACAGGAAACTAAAACAAAACAAATGAGAGAAGGACAAAACAAACAAACAGGAAAAAGAGCCAAAAAATAAAGCACAATGAAAAGATACAGGTACATGGACACACACTTTTGCACACAGCAATCTCATAAAAACAAAAAAAAATGAATATATATATATATATATATATATATATATGCAAAAGATCAGTGAGGTAAAACAAAGAACAAAAACAAAGAAGAAGAATTGCAAACAAAGCATTATGAGAGAAAAAATACACTCCAAAAATGCCATTGAATACATTTTGTGTTGACATCTACTGCTGGGATTGGGTCCTGTCTCTAAGGGGGGTTTGTATCCCCGGTAAGATTCCTTCAGATAAAATAAACACTTCCTCCGGTGGTAGGTCAACTGGCAAGAGCTCCTGGATGAGGGATGGGGTTTGGATCCACTTCCAGTCTCAGTGCTGCCATCCCATCCAATATGGACCTGTGCGTGCCCTGTGCCTACTGACATGCATTAGTCCTGCGGTGTCCAGTAAACCTTGTTTCCTTGGTGTTCTCCATCCACTCTAGATTTTACAATCTCTCCACATTCACCTCTTCTGGGTTCTCTGACCCCAGGCAGGAGGAATTTGATGGAAATATTCCATTTAATACTGAGTGTTTTTTGGCTATTTGAACTTCTTCTGTTGAGAATTCTCTGTTCAGCTCAGTGCCCCATTTTATAATTGGGTTGATTAGCATTTTACGGTCTAGTTTCTTGAGATCTTTATATATTTTGGAGATCAGACCTTTGTCAGTTGCGGAGTTGGTGAAGATCTTCTCCCAGTCATTGGGTTGCCTTTGTGTCTTAGCGACAGTGTCCTTTGCTTTACAGAAGCTTCTCAGTCTCAGGAGGTCCCATTTCTTCAATGAGGTTCTTAATGTCTGTGCTGCTGGGGTTATATGTAGGAAGTGGTCTCCTGTGCCCATGTATTGTAGAGTACTTCCCACTTTCTCTTCTATCAGGTTCAGTGTGTTTGGACTGATATTGAGGTCTTTAATCCATTTGGACTTGAGTTTTGTGCATGGTGATAGATATGGATCTATTTTCATTCTTCTACAGGTTGACATCCAGTTTTGCCAGCAAATTTGCTGAAGATGCTCTCTATTTCCCATTGTATACTTTTAGCTCCTTTATCGAAAATCAGCTGTTCATAGGTTTGTGGGTTAATGTCAGGGTCTTCTATTCGATTCCATTGGTCGACTTCTCTGTTTTTATGCCGATACCAAGCTGTTTTCAATACTGTAGCTCTGTGGGAGAGTTTGAAGTCAGGGATGGTAATGGTTCCAGACGATCCTTCGTTGTATAAGATTGTTTTGGCTATCCTGGGTTTTTTGTTTTTCCATATAAAGTTGATTATTGTCTTCTCCAGATCTGTGAAGAATTTTAATGGGATTTTGATGGGGATTGCATTGAATCTATAGATTGCTTTTGGTAGAATTGCCATTTTTACTATGTTGATCCTCCCAATCCAGGAGCAAGGGAGATCCTTCCATTTTCTGGTGTCCTCTTCAATTTCTTTCTTCAAAGACTTAATGTTCTTGTCAAATAGATCTTTCACATCCTTGGTCAGAGTTACCCCAAGATATTTTATGCTATTTGTGACTATCGTGAAAGGTGATGCTTCTCTAATTTCCCTCTCTGTTTCCTTATCCTTAGTGTATACGAAGGCCACTGATTTTTTGGAGTTGATCTTGTATCCTGCCACATTACTAAAGGTGTTTATCAGCTGTAGGAGTTCTTTGGTAGAGTTTTTGGGGTCGCTTATGCATACTACCATATCATCTGCAAATAACGAGAGCTTAACTTCTTCTTTTCCGATACGAATCCCCTTGATCCCCTTATGTTGACTTATTGCTAAGGTCATGCTCAACTTCCTTAGCGATCAGGGAAATGCAAATCAAGACAACTTTGAGATACCATCTTACACCTGTCAGAATGGCTAAAATAAAAAACACCAATGATAACCTTTGTTGGAGAGGTTGTGGAGAAAGGGGTACACTCATCCATTGCTGGTGGGAATGCAAACTTGTGCAACCACTTTGGAAAGCAGTGTGGCGGTTTCTCAGGAAATTCGGGATCAACTTACACCTGGACCCAGCAATACCACTCTTGGGAATATAACCAAGAGAGGCCTTTTCATACAACAAAAGTATATGCTCTACTATGTTCATAGCAGCATTGTTTGTAATAGCCAGAACTTGGAAACAACTTAGATGCCCTTCAACGGAAAAAATGTATGAAGAAAGTATGGAATATATACATATTAGAGTACTACTCAGCAGTAAAAAACAAGGGCTTCTTGAATTTTGCATGCAAATGGATGGAAATAGAAAACACTATCCTGAGTGAGGTAAGCCAGACCCAAAAAGACGAGCATGGGATGTACTCAATCATATTTGGTTTCTAGCCATAAACCAAGGACATTGAGCCTATTATTAGTGATCCTAGAGAAGCTAAATAAGGAGAACCCAAAGAAAAACATATAGGCATCCTCCTGAATATTAACCTTCATCAGGCGATGAAAGGAGACAGAGGCCCACATTGGAGCACCGGACATAAATCTCAAGGTCCAAATCAGGAGCAGAAGGAAAGAGAGCACGAGCATGGAACTCAGGACCTCGAGGGGTGCACCCACACACTGAGACAATGGGGATGTTCTATTGGGAACTCACCAAGGCCTGCTGGCCTGGGTCTGAAAAAGCCTGGGATAAAACCAGACTCTCTGAACATAGCGGACAATGAGGACTACTGAGAACTCAAGAACAATGGCAATGGGTTTTTGATCCTACTGCACTTACTGGTTTTGTAGGAGCCTAGGCAGTTTGGATGCTCAACTTACTAGACCTGGATGGAGGTGGGGGTTCCTTGGACTTCCCACAGGGCAGGGAACCCTGATTGCTCTTCGGGCTGAGGAGGGAGGGGGACTTGATTGGGGGAGGGGGAGTTAAATGTGAGGCGGTGGCGGGGAAGAGACAGAAATCTTTAATAAATAAATAAATTAATTAAAAAAATACTGAGTGTTCCTAGGTCTCTCAATCTCTGTACATTGCCTAATTTTGGTTCTCTGTATTTTCACTCATTTCCTGAAGGAGGAACCTTCTCTGAAAAGGGTTGTGCTAGTAATAAAGCAGAATGTCATTGCAAGTCATTTTACTGCTATGTTTCTTTAGCAAAACAGAATTTTGTATCCTAGTTTGATGGGTGATCTGGTCTCTGGTTCTCAGCTACCTGAGCACTGTCAGGCATGGGTTCAGTCTAATGGTGTGAGCCTTAAATACAAATAGTAAAAACAAGAAATAATTTAGTACTATTTTTTAAATCTAATAATATTTTAATTGATAAATTACTTTCCTTTGAAATTTGCCGCACAAAGAATAAGTTCTTTTCTCAGATACCACTTTGTATAAGTAAGTCTTAAATGAGTTTTAAATGAGAATATCAGACACATGTTCAATGAAATATGATTATCTCATCCCAGCTGAATGCCCATTATCATGAACACAAAAAAATATAGCACAGATGTGGTGAACTACCATTTATATTGTTAAAATGCCCATTTGATTTTAATATTATTGATACCTTCAGCAAAACATTCTTCTAAAGAGTATTCCTTACACCACTAAAATAATGTCAAACAATGTCATTTAAAAATAGTATGAAGATGAGCTTCATAATCATAATCATCTCATCTCCTCCGAGTTATTTATAGTTGAATGTTATTTTTACCTCTGAGGGAATTAAAGAATTTCTTTGGGAATTAAATGTACTGAGGAAGCAATAATCCTGTAAAGTAGGCTACTAAATTAGTTAGCATTAGCTTGCGTTTTATAGTTCAATATGGCACTCAAGAACTGAGCAATATACATATTTGAGGATATACATAACAACAGTAGCAGATAATACATAATGCTCTGGAAAATTTAGCCTATATATAAAATTAACTGATTGAAGCAAGTAAAGCCAAGTATCTTTAGAATTTTAAAGATTCAACAAATATTCTATGGAAAATACCATTTTATTAATTGATAATAGTTTACTAGCATATCACCTTGTTATTTAAAGCATTAACAATTTTTCTAAAATTGGCAGCATTAATACTAGCATTCTCATTTTGCCACAAAGCAAAAATAAAAATTTTTCTGTAAGGTCCTGAGTTCAATTCCCAGCAACCACACTCACAAGCATGCATAATGAGATCTGATGCCTTCTTCTGGCCTGCAGACATACCCGCACACAGAATACTGTATGCATAATAAATAAATAATTCTCAAAATAAAATTGCTTATTAAAAATCTTTTCTTTAAATCTGATAGTTAAGCAATAGAGAAAATACCATTTTGTTTTACAAACTTTGTAAACTGTTTGCAACAAAATTTAGAACTTTTGAATACTATGATTTAAAAGTTAGTGAAAAATTGGTAGAAAACTATGTAAAATAGAGAGTATAAGAAAAAAGATAATATATATTTTGCTAAGAAAATAATTGTTCAGGAATTTAAATTATCAGTTTCAGCAACTTAAGAGGTGGCAGGGGTGCAGAAACTGAAGCAAGGTCCTGGAGCAGTTTGCTGGCTTGCTCTCCATGGCTATCTCAGACTTCTTATAGCATTTAGTACCACCAGCCCAGAGATGGCACTGCTCACGGTGAGTTGGGCACTTCCATGATGGAGGAAGGTCATTGGCTAATAAAGGCACTGCCCTGGCCCATTTTATTGGTTAGAGGATAGGTGGGAGGAGTAAACAGAACAAAATGCTGGGAGGAAGAGGAAGTGAGCTCGGAGACTCGACCGCTTTCCTCGCGGGAGCAGATGCCTGAGAGAGACGCCATGCCCTGCTCCTGGCTCCTGGGCAGACGCACGCTATGAAGCTCGGACCCAGGATGGACTAGGCTAGAATCTCCCCGGTAAGCGCACCTTGGGGTGCTACACACAGATGATTAGGAATGGGCTAAATTAATATGTGAGAATTAGCCTAGAAGAGAATGGGCCAAGCAGTGATTAAAAGAATACAGTTTGTGTGTTGTTATTTCGGAGCATAAGCTAGCCATGTGGGCGGCCGGGTGTGGGGGACGCAGCCCTGCCGCCCCATATTACTACAGTTGGCGCCCAGACATGTGGACAGCCGAAACCCACTTAAAAAACCTGAGAAGGCTTAAAAATAAGGGAGAGAGAGTTTAACACAGATTTTTGCTGTTTGTTGGTGTCGTGCTGTAGAGAGATTTCCTGATTCAGCAACAGTAGCAGAAAAACCACTTTGTCATTTTAAATCGCAACTTCCTGGGGCTGTGCCGCCATTGCGATCTCTGTCTGGCTCCTGCGGGAGACAGAGCTTTTGAATAGAGCATTTGGAGTAAAGTGCTACGATTTGTTTGATGGCAACTTGACTCGCTGTGTTCTCAGGTCTGCTCTGCTTGCTAGAGGCAAGTGGGCGCGTCATCTAAGAGAGGCTTCCTGACTCAGCTTTAGCTGCAAAAGCCTGCAGCTCATTAAGAGGTCCTGCCACGAAACACTTAAACGGTTAAAGCTGAACACATGCTTTTCGGTTTTCAGCCATAGCAGGAAAAAAGCTGCGCCATTTAAAAATGCCGGCTTTCTGGGCTGTCCTGCCAGGACAAACTCTGACTCTTTTACGCAGGCGGTCCCTGCGGTTTGCAAACACAGGCTGCTGAAGCTCGCTTGCTGGCTACAGCCAGTACCTCAGCCATGAGGCTGGAAAGCTAAGGAATGGACTGGATCTAGCTGGCAAAGCCACGCCTTTAATCCTACCCATATTGCTCAGTAATTTAAAGGCTGGTGTGGTCAGAAAAAGAGAGATATATAGTAAAGAGAGATTCAAAGACAAAGAAAATTTCTAAATGGTTTGAAGTGTGTTAAAAATATATGCAGACTAAAATTTAAAGTTCTTAAAGTAACAAAAAAAAAAGGAAGAAAGTTGTGTGTGTGGTAGCACACGCCTTTAATCCCAGTGCCTAGAAGGCAGAGACAAACAGATCTCTGTGAGTTCAAGGTGTAGTAGTGTACACCTTTAATCCCAAATGCCTGGGAGGCAGAGACAGGCGGATCTCTGAGAGTTCAAAGACAGCCTGGTTTACAGAGTTAATTCAGGTCAAAGATACAGAGAACCTGTCTCAAAAAGCAAAGAGTTAAAAGTAAAAATAAACAAAATAGAGGTTAAAACAAAGCTGCACAAAGATGGAAAATACACAGAGAATCTTGATACTGTATGCTATTATGCTCTCTTTGAATTGTTTGAATGCTGAGGAAGAAGCAACAGCTGCTAAAAGATATTTATTGATAAATGCTGCTGAACTAATCCGACATAGATATTTTGATGCCTTAACTTTGAAATTTGGATCTAAGGACATGATGCTTTGGAAAGGAGTTTCTTATTTTGTTTTCACAGAGGATGAGACGCTGTTCATTTCTTCTATTCCGATTTGGTATGATGGACCACGCCCTCCTGAAGGGTTGCAGTGAACATCTTCAGAAAATTGCTTCGCTCAACTGCCAACTGAGATGAAACTAGCACACAGGTTATACCATGAAAGACCTAATTAACGACGCCCCCATTCAGCAGGAAGCAGTTTGGAGAGAAAAAACTGCGCCCATGTTCCCAAATATGGTTTATAAACGTCCTTTTACATTTAAAGGGGGATATGATATAGATATGAATAATTTACATTAGTATAGATTTTGCTTTATTGATAGAAATTTAAGGTCAATTTTGTTATATGTATAAGTGTTTCTGATTTTGATTAAGGTATTGTGATTGTGTAGTTCATTAAAATATGTACTGTATAATTGAGAAATATAGGTTGTTAATGGATAATCATCAATAATAGTAAAGCTTGTAGTCATGTTAGTTAGATTTTCTAGATATATAGAGATATATTTTAGATAGACATTCTTCATGTCTTTCAAAGATTACTGAATAGGACATTTAATGTTTTAATAACTGAGGACTTTTCATGACAATGAGACACTCTGCTCCTGGCAGCACCAATCTACTTCAAGAGGAAGATGGGCATCGAAGAGGCACCTTATGGGGTTTGATAGCCATTTGGGCAAGAAACTGCTCTTGCCTGGACTATTGCATAAACTGGAAACAGAGAACCTGCAGAGAGAGGACTACTGAACTTGCCTAAGGTGAGATGATCTTTCGGGGTTCCTGATTCATGAAAGAGTCTGCGAGACATTCTGCAGGACACAACAGATAGTGACTGAACTGACTTTGAATTTTCCTGCTTTATGGAAATGTCTGCTGGATACCATGGGCCTGAAGGCTGAAGATGGATGCCCCAACGGTACAGAGGAACTTTGGGTGACTGTCCAGGCAGCGAGATGTCTCTGTCATTTCTAGAGTTTTAAAAGTTTCTTAGTTCTTGTTTACTTAGGTAATATTATATCTTTCTGGAGTCTTTGATGGAGTTAAGAATAGTTAGTTATAGTTATAGTTTTCCTTAGTTATGATAAAGATTATTGTAACTTTTACTTGATAACTGTTTTGTTATATGTAATTTTGCTATGTTAAATCCTTTTTTTTTTGTTTAAACCGAAAAAGGGGAAATGATGGAGGAAGGTCATTGGCTAATAAAGGCACTGCCCTGGCCCATTTTATTGGTTAGAGGATAGGTGGGAGGAGTAAACAGAACAAAATGCTGGGAGGAAGAGGAAGTGAGCTCGGAGACTCGACCGCTTTCCTCGCGGGAGCAGACGCCTGAGAGAGACGCCATGCCCTGCTCCCGGGATGAAGCTCGGACCCAGGATGGACTAGGCTAGAATCTCCCCGGTAAGCGCACCTTGGGGTGCTACACACAGATGATTAGGAATGGGCTAAATTAATATGTGAGAATTAGCCTAGAAGAGAATGGGCCAAGCAGTGATTAAAAGAATACAGTTTGTGTGTTGTTATTTCGGAGCATAAGCTAGCCATGTGGGCGGCCGGGTGTGGGGGACGCAGCCCTGCCGCCCCATATTACTACACTTCCACATCTATTATCACTCAAGAGAATACTCCACGGGTTTGCCTAGAAGCCAATCTGGTGGGGCATTTTCTTAATTCAAGGATATCTCTTCCTATCTCTTCCCAGAAAAGTCCATCTTATGCCAAGTAGATGTAAACTAGTCAGCACACCTCTTTTGACCTCCTTTTCAAAATTAAAGGTAAAGTCACATGTGTATGTGCATATTCTTCAAGAAGTGTGTCCTTAAAGAAAAATAATGAAAAGTAGAAGTGTGTTCTTTACAAATGTTTTCACTGTAACACACACACACACACACACACACACACACACACACACACCCTATATCTAGGAAGTGGGAAAGCAAGAAAATGGAAGAAAGGTAATCTAAGTGTACATAGGTAGAGGGTAATACATAATACAAAATTTCATATATTTTAAAGTATCCCATATTGAAATGTGGCCACTCTGCACCATATATTGCTTTAAAAGTAGAAGATGTATGGACATGTAGATTTTAAAAATATGTGTAAACTGTCTATTAGTATTAAAATCCTATAAATCAGTCAATACATAAATGAATAAAGCAATGCATGCTTGAGCTGAAAAACATAAGACTGTCTTGCTTGGTTTTGTATATGCTGTTTAGTAGTTTCATATATAGGCAGTAAAGTTTCAAGGCAGTTTCAAAATCTATCAAGTACATGAATCCATTCAAGCACATGAATGTATTTTCATTTTGAAGTTTGTGTATACCGTTTCATCTTAAGAACCAATGAGCTAAATGTAGAACATACCAATATTTATGAGTATTCATTTATATATATATATATATATATATATAGTAAAATCAAGTAGCTTCTATACAACATAAAGTTCTACCATCCAAGAACTAGATTTTTTGAGGTTATGTGTGTGGTATGCCTGCTTTCCCTTGACAATAGTCTTTTTGTTGTTGTGTCCACACAGAAGAAAGGGCATTCTCTCTCTTTCTCTCTCTCTCTCTCTCTCTCTCTCTCTCTCTCTCTCCTCTCATCTATCCCTGGCTAATATTAAATTCATGATTCTCCTGCCTTAGCCTTAAGGGTGTCCAGTGCATGGGGTATCTATTATACTGGTATTATTCCATTCTCAGGGGTCATGCTTTCAGTATCTAATCACTTCTTTAAGCCCTCACATTTTAGTGTTGATTTGGTGGTTAGGAATCTGGGGATTTTTAACATAAGAATTGGAGAGAGGTATATTCATTCTGCATCAGTGACCATTTCCTGTTCACAAATGGCATTATTTTCAAAATATTTGCTCACTGCATATAGTATTATCTCTATAGCACACGGAGGTTAATAATATCTCTTGAAGTAATATCTGGGGAACTCTCTAGCTATTAAGGGTTTCATTCCTCCTCATGCAGAAGCAATTTGATTCACTCAAAACCCAAATTAATGAGGATTTTCTTCTCGTCATTATTTCTTTTAATCAGAAATAGCTTCTTCTTTTTAAAATAATGCAAAGGCATCTGAAGAACAAAATAACTGTCAGAAAACAAACTCTCTTTCAAAATCTGAAGAAAATTAAGTAGAGGCATTTAAACTGACTAGTAGAAGAAGATTCTGCAGGTAGCATTGAACAGAATGATTAATGTCAATGAAAATATTGATATATATTCAACAAATAGGCATTTGATGGGTATTTAATGAGTCTGGTAGGTAATAAGTAATACCTAAAATAAAGATAGTCAATTATGGTTCACAATAAAGTGATAATATGTTATAAATCATATCTTTTATGAAATTAATTGTACTGAGATGTTTGAAGAATGACACAGCAGTAAAATACTCAAGCTACTAAGGGGACACAAAAATAGGGAAGTAAAAGCTAACTTGGCAAGTATGAACAGGTCACAAGGCACCATCTTAAAACATGCATAAAAGTCTCATCTAATTAGGAACTTCTTATTCCCTTTACACATCTCCATGTTGCTCATTCAAACTAGTTCACATTTTCAACTTTATTTCTAAAACAATGTAAAAAGATGAGGCACTAGCTAAGGAAGAAAAAGCAACAAAATTGTAACAACTGTGGTAGACAGGAAAAGGGGCCCTTAGGATTGGTATAGAGTAATCAACATCCATCTAGCAGACTGTCAATGTTCCTTCTGATGTCCCATTTTGCAGGATGTTTTCTACTTGTAAGCACTGATACATATGAAACATATGTCTTCCCTGATACATATGAAACTATGGGAGAAGGTTATACATTGAAATGTTGAATTGATAGTGATTTTCTTTGGTTATTGATAGATGAGAATGTAAAAATAAAGCTGCTGAAATTTATCCTCCAAAAAGGACTAACGTGGTGGTCATTTTCAGAGGTCACAAGTATCTTTGAGTCCCAGCTTTCCATATTCAATACTTTCTCATTGTTGTGCCTTGTCTTGCTATCCCCCGCTTCTCGATCTTTCTACTTCCTTGTTGATGGTTTCTATGATCACTGAGACATTATTGTCCATAGATTTAAATTTTTACCACATATCTGATCCTGGACAATCCAATATAAGACATTAAGTAATTCACTACCTTTAAAAGAAATAATAGGGTTTTATGTTGTTGATTAAAGAGATACGGATCAGAGAATCATTCCTTAATAAATAATGCATTAACTTTTATTTGTTTAGGGATTGTTTTTAGTAAAAACATGGAAAAAGCCAGTTTCTGAATAGTTCATGAATGTTATCATGCTACCTGCATTTGGCATTCAAAGCCTGTATATAGGTTATGTTGGCTTCAGCGCTGTAATTTTGATAGCTTGTTAGCATTTCCGTGTGTATCTGTAAGATCCTGGCAGCAATCACCTACTTCCCGATCCACTTTGTTTCATTGTCTCTGTAGGACTTCTATCATTCATGCAATATCTCATTTGAATTGATACTCAAATCCCTTAATTCTGCTGTTGCCTGCTGACATCAGGGCCTTTTACATCTCTGTCGGTTATACTACAGATACTCTACACTAGATAGTTGCTACACTAGATAGGAACTTCACCTCAGTCCTGTATCCTGCACCACCAGCAACCTCTATGCCACTATCTGCTCCTTTTCCTACTCATTTTCATGGGATAGCAATAGAGCCATGCCATCTTTTTTGTCATATTGTGTTATAAGAAAGGAATAGAAAAAAAAAACTCAGTCTCAAAAAATGAGAACGGTTTTAATAAGGCTACTGCAAACTTATACATGGATCTTGTTCCCCAAGAGTCAAATGTGATACCAAAGTAGCTGCTTTCTTGGGTTTTAATGCAAATTCCACATAGTACTGAACTTCTGCTATAAACACTTCAGCTGCTTGCTCTATAGGAAATCCTTTTAATCATGCCCACTGAAGCTGTTGCCAGTCCAAGAATAATAATATAAGCACTGTATTTTTATGTCCTAAAAATGTTTCAAAGGTCATTCTATTGTATTCACCTCCCCCGTTTCTCATTTTTTCCTTTTTCTTCTTTTTGCTCGATGTCTTCTTACTTCTGTTTGTTTCCTCTCATTCACATTACTATTGACGAAATAGGATCTTCTAAGTTGTGTTCATTGTATCCATATGGCACTACTGAACATGGCATTGTATTTACTATACTGATATTTATTGGGAATTAACAAGGAAACAGAAAATATTAACATGTCTATATTTGTGCTAAAAGTTAATCAAAACAACATTTATTGATAATTTAATATGGAGCTAATGCAATTTAAGATAGGTACGCAGTAATGAAAAAGGAGATTAAACAAGATGCTAAATCCGAACCTATTTTGTATCTGAAGAAAAATTTTAATTCTGAAAATTTTGGTGTCTAAGTTGTCCTCATTAGAACTTTCACAATTATTGAATGATCATATATTAAATGGAAATGAACTATGACAAATTTACTTACCCTTAGATAGTTGAAGTTACATTAACAATGAATATGTCCAATCATTCCCAGATAAAAAAGACAAAATCATATGCCTTGTGGTCTATCATCATAATTTATCATCATCCTTATTTTCCACTTGTGTATCTTTATAAAACTGTGTTGATGCTCTTATGTGTCAACTGTCTTCACTTTTGACACAGATTTTTTAGTGTGTATGTAAATTTCAAAGTATAGTGAACATATATGTATTTTTAGTAGTATGTGCTGTGTGTAGTCATATATATATATACATACATACACACACACACACACACATATATATATATATATATATATATATATATTTCTAAGTTTGGTCCAATATAGCAGTATAATTGTTTTAAACCTCCTTAAAAATGCTATATAAATACATGTTCTAAGAACACTGATTTCTTTTTTTGGAAGAATGTCTTTTCAGAGATGTTATTAATCAATGGAGGACAACTGACAGACTATATACCATGTCATTACCATTCCCTTCTCACTCAGGTCTTAGGTTAAACTCCTTAGAATACTGTATAAAAGATTCATTGGTTCTAATACATTTTGTCATCTAGGATTACTTTTTACACTAACTCAACCATAGTGGAACTGATGCTGGCTGCTACTGAAGTAATATTGCCTTCAAGTATATCTAACACAGGAAATTAATTCTGATTTGTTAATAATGGATATGACTAATATCTGCTAAACAGTGTTGTAAGATGTGTTTTGTTTGAATAAAGTAATAAGTTTATAAAGTTTTCAACCTTATTGTATGAGTAAACAACTAATATTTTCCTACTATGAACCACCATATTTCCCTGGTAGTAAAACATTTTATTTGATATCTGTTATAGTCTAGTATTTTCTGAAGCTCAAGTGATAAACAGGGTAATTTGCACTATCTTTCTAAAAATAATTCTCATTTAAAATATGATAATTAAAATTATTGTCATTATAAATTACTCGCAAAAGCACTAATATAAGACCAAAGGCTAACTTTTTGTGCATAAAGAACAAATAAAGCATTAAATATTATCTGCAAATTAAGTAAAATGTAAGTATGAAATACAATACAATGTACCACATTAGTGTACTCAACAAAATTGTTTAAGAGAAATTGTGTTCTATGTAATGTAAATATAAACTATCTGCAGTTGTACATGGATTTAGAACAATGACATACTTTTACTTTCAGTAAATTTGTGTTATAAATCCACTGTGAGAACTTAATTATTCCACTGATTTTCTGTATTAAAACTTCACAAAACACTAACGTGTTAATTATAATCATACATTTTCCTTCATCTTTGCTAAGTTATCAGCATTTTCCAATTGCAAAAATATAGAAATCTGTTGTAAACAACCTGTTTTCATTATTTATTTTTCCAAATCACAAATTATTCAGTATATAAAAAGCACCTGTAGTCTAAAATTTTATTGCCATAAATTATGCACCCACCCACTGAGACAGTGGAGCTGATCTATTGAGAGCTCACCAAGACCAGCTGGACTGTGACTGAAAAAGCATGGGATAAAACTGGACTCTCTGAACATGGCGAACAATGAGGGCTGATGAGACGCAAAGGACAATGGCACGGGGGTTTGATCCTACGTAATGTGCTGGCTTTGTGGGAGCCTAGCCAGTTTGGATGTTCACCTTCCTAGATATGGACGGAGGGGGGAGGTCCTAGGTCTTACCACAGGGCAGAAAACCCTGACTGCTCTTTGGACTGGAGAGGGAGGGGGAAAGGAGGGGGGGGAGGGGGAGAAAGGTGGGAGGAGGGGAGGAGGGGGAGAAGGTTGGGAGGAGGGGGAGGGAAATGGGAGGCTGGGAGGAGGTGGGAAACTTGTTTTTTTTTGTTTTTTTTCTCCTTTTCTCAATAAAAAAAAAATCAGAAAAATGTGGCCTTCTAAAGATGAACAACTACTAATCCAAGTAAATTTTCACACTTACAATGGCTTTCTTCTTCTCAAACATTACAGGCATGTTTTAACAGCTGAGGGATTTTAGACACAGATGTAAATGTGCCTGGAAATTATTAACAGTCAAGGTACATGTGTTAGTCCATTTTGTATTGCTATGAAAAATTACCATCTGTTGTATAAATTAAAAAGAAAATAAGTGTATTTTTTCAGAATTCGTGTAATGGAAAGTTCAAACAGCAATGCATCTAAAGCGTAAAAATGTTCTTCTGATTGTATCACCAAATTGTATATAGCATTTCATGCTTATGCAGAGGGAAGAAGGAAAAATGCTAGGAGAAGAGATGGGAGAGACTAGGGGACAGAGAAGTATGACAAATAATGAAAGCAGAAGGAGATATGGCAGGGATTGTGCTGCTCTTTTATCATAATTCGTAGTTAGGAGATTTTATCCATTCTTTCAAGATCTACGTCATTCTAAGTGATCAATTTTAATCTTCTCTCGGCAACCACGTTCCTTCCAATCATTTTTCACTATGTCCCAGATCATAGTAGTTCCCCTAGCTTTCAATATCATTAAACTGAGAGCTACTCCTTTAGTCATGAACCTTTGGGGAACATGCTATATGTATACCATTCCATTTGTATATTCATATAATTCGAAAGTGACTCTAAATAATAAACAAGAGAACATGTCAATTGTAGAGCCATTATAACATGACTCACTCTTTATTATAAATAAAAAAAACAGGGCTCCTGAGAGTCTTCAACTGAGAAAGTACTTGCTTCACAATCCTGAAGACCTATATTCAATTCCTGAATCCAGTTGACTCAGATAAATGTAGAAGAACAGAATCATCTCCACAAAGCTCTCCTCTGACTTCTCCATGGATTTTGTGGCACATTTACCTACACAGACACATGATGAGCACATATACAATATTACAAACAAAAAATAAACTAACAGCAATCTATGTTCCATAGTCTGATATTACATG
>NW_024544500.1:0-24904 GCF_018167655.1 Microtus oregoni | reverse complement strand
TTTCTTAACAAGTAAATCTATGTATCATGGTAGATATTAAGGAATGCCACCATTTATGGCAGTTCTTCATTGTAGCAATTATAGTATTTTTAATCACTTCTATTTTGAGATGAAAAATAGGCCAAAATTCAGAATGTATTGTATATAATTAGGTATGTGTAATGTCTAAAATATTAAAAAAACCACATGGTTTTAAGCAAGAAGCATAATAGAGTTTAAGGGATTCATTTTATAAGGTCATAAAATGATTAAAAATTAACCATTTATATTTGTATGTAGCTGTGCATAGGCACACTCACATCAGAGCGCAAAATGTATATATCCAGATGCTTGTATACCAAAATGCTATCTCCTTAAAGGATGTAGAGCTTAGTATTTCCTTATCATTGTAAGCTAGAAATCACTAAAGCATAAAAATGAAATGAAGCAGACTTCCTTCATTCACTTATCACCACTTTTCAGAATTAGTTTGCCCTATGGGCACCTTTTTAATTATATTGCACATCTTTCCATTAGATATTGGGAGGTTGAAAATTAAGTGACAAATCTAATGTTTTCTGCAGAAGACCTGAAGCTATGCTTTTTAAATAGCTAGTAAAAGAAAAAGAATGCTATTTCCTTATCCATGGAATTAATTATACTAGTACACTACATAAATTCTATGGGA
Organism: Microtus oregoni; assembly: GCF_018167655.1. NCBI lineage: Eukaryota > Metazoa > Chordata > Mammalia > Rodentia > Cricetidae > Microtus > Microtus oregoni. The sequence continues at coordinate 24,237 of NW_024544500.1, read as the reverse complement.
AATAGTGACATAAATGCTACTTTAAAGGTTTATAGTGATAAGCAATCATTTATATTAAGAGGGAATTCAAACTGCTGCCTCCTTTGCTCCTACAAACTGTAATGAAATTAGATTCATGTTCTTTGCAAAATAATAATATTTATGAAAGTGCTTAGTTTATGCCTGGGCCTGTATTTAGGGCTATACAAATTACATAAAATTGCCGCCGCCTTAATTTGAAGGAGCTATTATCTCTTCTCTTTAAATACATAGGAAGACTAAAGCACAGAGATTAAATAGCTTTCCAGTACTTATTCATTTGTGCCTTTAGTGATCAATAGACTCAACTTATCTCGCTTATCCTCTTCATATAAGAGTGTTTTAGCATTTTGAAGCCAGCATGCTATTGGACTGTTTGTACCAAATATTATCCTGAGTCAACTTATATAACAATTTGGAATTTTTACTAGTTGTTTGTAAAGGAATATATCCAGTTTCAAAGAAAAATAAGAATCCCAGAACTATAAATAGAAAGGACACTTTCAAGGTTATCTCACTTTTGTAAAATAAGGTCCATTCGAATAAGACAGAAAATGGCTCTTAAATTCATATCATTTGACATGCTTTTTCCTCTAAGAATGTTGGTGACAATTGAGCTTTCTCTGAATAAACACACAAATGCAGGATCCTCAGTTATCTAATGAATAAAATAAATAAATGCAACCATCTGATTGAATTGAAACAAAAAGAGCGAATCAAAATTATATTGATTAACAAATAAATTACTTACTGAAATAATTTTAAACGTACACACAGTTAAAAGAAACAATATAGCGATGTCGATGTGTTCTTATCCTATTTTTCCCAGTGGTAATAATTTATACAAGTCTAGTACAATATCACAACCAGAATAGACAATGGTGTAGCGCTCAGAGTATTTTCAGGTTAGTACGGTTTTATTGAAAGTGTAGGTTTGTGGATTATAAGACGAAACTTAGGCCCATCTTGACAGGTAATTCACCTGCCTATTATTGCGTTTATAATTCCTATCATTATCTACTCATTGTTATCTGTTATCTAGATTGTTGTCAATTCATTGTGACTTAGCAAAAAAAAAGACCTTGATGAATTTGTCTCCTATTAGTCCTTGATTGGACATATCGGATCCAGGTCACTTTCTTCTATTGGGTAAAGAGAAATAAATGTTCTAAACTCTGTACAACAAACGTCTGTTATCAGGTATATACTGCCATACAGAGGAGTCTTTCATCGTTATTGTTTGCTGCTGGTGTGTATTGTTAAGTTAATAAAGATGAAGTAGGCATTGTCTAACCTAGCTTATCATGATGAGAAATTTCCAAATTGAGTTATCATGAGGAAAGTATTTTTGAAATATTTATTTGTAAAACTTACCATTTTTACATTTCAATCCTTCGAATTTCTTAGAAGTTTGATAGCAGTTATAATAAAACTATTATTTATGAAAGTGTTCTATCATTAACTTGGTAGGTCTCTCTAGGCCTCTCTTCTGCAGCAACAGGGGTAGCATGATACTAAATTGCATTTGATGCTATAATGTTATGGGGGAAACCAAGTATTATATGTACGTATCTGTGAGAAATCAAACACGTCTCATTAGAGAGGTAACATAGTTATAAAATCAGCTGTTATTACTAATAGTTGATACTTAGTGACAAATATTTTCAAATAATATGCACAGTTTGGCTTTCCATAAAAAAACATGACTTTTACCTACCGTGAATATTTTCATTTAAATAATAATCTGTAGGTAGATTTCTATGTATTAGATTTTTAAAAATGTAAATCCTCTTTAATTGCTTCCATCAACCTGAGTTTCTGATTGTGCTCTAATACCAATGAAATCTGTTAAAGAAATAGCTAGAACATTGCTTCAATTATTAACTCACTTTGTGCCTATTTTATATTTTTTAAGATTTATTTAGTATTATTTCACATGCATAGGTATTTTGCCTACATGTATGTCTTGTGCCATGTGTTTATAGTGCTTATGGAGGTCAGAAAACGGTGCCAGTTTCTTCGAAGCTAAATTACAGATGGTTGTAAGCCACTACATAGGTACTTGGAATGCCAACATGGTTTCTCTGGAAGAGTATCCTGTGGTCTTAAGCACTGACACATGTCTCTAGTACCTCTTTGCATATTTTACTTTAAATTGAAAGGAAAACATCTATTCAAGAAGTTTTCTTTTTACAATAACATTTATTTGTATGCACATAAACATTATTTTCAACTGATAAGGCTTAGAGTCATTGGTACTTTAGTATATGTTGCTGTAGTTTTAAAGATCTTTTAGTAAATACAATCAGTTAAAGGAAACATCTAGTTATAATAATAAAATAGTGAATGGTAATTGTATTCATAAACTATATCTTAAAATGTTATGCAAATAACCCCTGAAATTTTGTCTTGGTCTCTTATCAGTGAAGAGAGGATTAGTATGAATGAGGTCATTGTCCATAGAGATTTCTAAAATAATTTTTATTAGCTAGCAAAGCAAAGAATTAGGATTTCTGAGTGCCTAAATGTTATTTTGCAGTAAAAAATCACAATAGGTAAAATGGCTATGCCTAATAATTCCCATAATATGAAAATTTTCTCAAAATCTTTCAGATAATTAGGTCAACCTTGGTTAGCTATAGCTATAGAAAAAAGCAAAAGGCAATAATAACACATTTTCCTATAGTTCTTTACTTTTGATATGGACTGTCACTCAAGCCCATGCTGGCCTTAATACACAGTTATCTTTCTTCCTCAGTCACCTGGGTGCTGGCATTACAAATATGAAGCCCTCACCTGGTTTATAGGAAGCAAAAAAAAAATAGACAGCACAAGGGAAACAATAGAAAAGAGACTTCCTGATGAAATGGCTGAATGTTTGCTTAGCAAACTCTTTTGGACATTGAGAATAAGATAAAAAAAGTTCAAGTTCCAGATAATTAAATTTTGGTATCCTCATCACCTGGGGATGCCTATAGCCATTGTCCAGGAAGTCTCTTTTGTCATGTAGTCTAATATATCATATTCTTTCCAACCTTGTTTCCCCTCGGTTATCCATGTATTATCAAACCATTGCATGAAAATACATAGTCCTCCCTGGAGCTCCAATCTCAAGTTTAGTTTCCTAGATCATATAAAATTATTATCAAACTTTTTTTATGTTTTCCTCTTCTTAACCTCTTATATAAGTCAGTAGGTATAGCCATTTAGAACTGGCATAGAAAGGGTCCATTGCCACTTTCTGCCCTTGTTCTTGAGACTGGGCTGGTTAGAACTAAAAATCTCCCCATGGAAGCTGTTTTGGTAGACAAGAAGCTGAGAGTGCGGGTGAAAACTGAAAATATTGCACTAGAACAAGGTATTTGATAAGATTATAAATTGTTGATATTTTACATTCTTGGATAAAACTTCTATTTGTCTATCATATTGTATCTTTTTCATAGTTATAGCCCTCTGTATTTATTTTCATTATTTTGTATAGAAACTTTCCACAACTTTTACTTGTTTATAATTTTTCATATCTGTCTATTGGTTTAATGTGTATATAAAAAACTTAATATGACTAATGGCGCTCATTATAACTTTCTTATTCTTTAACAATCCGACTTCTATATTCCAGTGATGCTTATCTTTTTTTAACAAAAAGTAATGATCCACTGTCTTTTAAGTAAGGGCTTACTGTTTCAAGAAATGAACATTCTCCAAATAAGAGACTGACTCTCTTACTATGTATCCTCAGAGCATCTTGTACTTCCATTTACAGCTAGTACCATGGATCAATACTATTTGTTGGTAAAAGGAGGGAAACATCTATAAAGTTTATTCTTATCATTGTCTCTATGACTGTTTATTTTTCTATTTTCATTAACAGTCCGGTCATATCTATATATTTCCCCATAAACACCCTAGTCTTCTGCTTGTTCTTGTCCTCGTGTGTCAGGACAATGATAACTATATTCTTTTAAGAACATTTTTACCTTCAGTAGTTTTCATGGAATTTTGGACAAAAGGAAAAATTGGTTTAAGTGCCAAGAGGGTTACCACAAACAAACATATATATATATATATATATATGTATTTGACTAGACAAACAAGCTTCGATTACTTAGTATTAGAATTGCTTCAATAATATCAGGGGGATATGTTGAGTGGATTAGTTTCAGGACTCTGGTAAATTCGCCTTTGTTTCTCTGTAAAGTGACTCTAATTCAGGAAATTAAGCTTCCTCCTGTTGACTCAAACCATAATTCTCACCTCAAAGGGCATAAGAGAGAGTTTCTAATGCCATATTTGAATGAACATGATCCAGGAACAGAGATTTAGAGTACTCCAAGATGCATGTTCTGCTATAAAAGCAGTTTCATGGTGTTTTTCTGATAATGGAACAACAGATGTCATAAATAAAGGTGTTTTTCAAATACTCGGTGGAAACTTTAAGTTGGCAGTTGCAATGAAGTGGAAAGTTTACTGCTACATATCTCAGATGCTATCTGATGGCTCTTTGCCTTTTGGCCTGTGGAAGCTGGTTTTGTTCAGTTAATACAGTCTAAAAGGTTTATATCTACTAGTCACAATATATTAGGTTTGAGCCAAATGTGGGGAAACAATGACTATTTAGAGGGCTAATGATAAGCCAGAATTATTATAATTAGGACTTTCCGTATTGCAACCTCTGTACACCACTGAGGTTCTAATCAGGCAACAAGCCTTTGTAGACACCGATTCCTTACAGGAACTCTTGTTTATAGTATCTGTATCCCTGCTCTGAATGCGTAGATCATTTCCTCATTTTTGCAAATCCAGCTCTACTTGAAATGGGATAAAACTGTCATTTTTAATTTTAAATAGGATGGAAAATAGCTCCTGATATAAGACTTGGTAACCCCCCCCCATATACACTTGTACAAAATTGCAAAATGATTCTCCAAGACAATATAAATTACAAAATCTTTGTTAGCTCACTGACTTTAGTCTAATCCAGAATTTTTGTATAGAAGAAATATTTTTCAAAGTGTATTCTACCAGTAATCTCAATATCAAACTGGAAGACTTCTCCCTGAGACTGTTCAAAATACTGGTTCAGTCTTGCTGCAGTTAAAATAAGCAAAATTCTTTGTGGGTCATGTATTTGTGAAAAGTACTTGGGTGGTAACAGATGGACATTTAAAAGCAAGCGAAATGATAAAACTGCCTCTGACACCTTGTAAAACAAATTGTACAAAAAGCATGCCAGTTGTGGGAGAGAACATAAGCTTCTTATTCACTCAGAATTTCCTGAGATAAAGGGAGAAATGGACTTGGAACAAAATTTAATATGAATCTGAAAAGATAAGGCATTTGTCTACAAGGAAGTTTCTAAACAAGGAAGGTACAGAGAAAATAGAGTATGAATCCCTGCCTACCCTTGGCACAGACCACAGATTCGACAGGGTCTGTACTGGCCCCAAAGTTTTTCAAAGATAATTGTGCTCTTGCAGCATCTCTCTGTATAAATGCACTCTTCCTGCCCTATAGCAGCCTGCCTGGTCTGGGAACACCATAGGAATTGACCCTTTGAAGATATTTCTTTTAAAGAGGTTTGTTCTGTTTATACAAGTTTTTCTGAGTAAAGGTCGGCTTTAAGTGGTAATTGTTTTGTCAATGTTTCCATACTATGGAACAAAGTGTGTTCTACTTTTACTGTACATGTGGATAATGTTTTCATGCAGAGTTTTTCTGTGTTCCTTATAGGTATTAGGATGCCTTTAGTTTGGGATATTTGATATTTTATTTGCAAAACACAGGTTGACAAAGTAGCTATTTGTTTATTGCTGCAATAACTGTAAAGAACTAGTCAGCTGTTACTCAGCTTGACATTTTGATTTTTTTTTATCACACCTTACACATATATACATTATATTAGTCATCTAAACAATTCTTTTAGAGCTGGGCAGTGGTGGCACACGCCTTTAATCCCAGCAGTTAGAAGGCAGAAGCAGGCAGAACCAGGATGGTGTTCGAGGCCATCCTGGTCTGCAAGAGCTAGTTTCCCAGACAGGCTCCAAAGCTACAGAGAAACCCTGTCTTAAAAATAAATAAATAAATAAATAAATAAATAAACCGAAAAGATCCGTCTCAGGCTTTTATTTATTTTCAGAATACAAAGCCCTATAAGTATATCTGTGCACATTAAGGTACAATAACCAAACCAAGGGGTACAGGAAATGGGAAGGGCTATACGGAGAAAAGGGAAGGGTCAAGTGATGTAATAAAATGTATCTTGAAAGTTTTAAAATAAAAATATCATATAAATAAACTTGACAGAAAAAAGTAGAGTGATATTTTTGGAAGTTATCATGATTCCATTTGTAATTTTTAAAATTTGATTTTACAGATCAGTTGTTGATACTTTTGGATGACTATTTCATTGTTGGGTTTATTAGGTATTAGAGAGTATCCATTATAGTAGCAACCACCACTATATGTATCCAGGAAGAAATTTCCAGAAAAAGTCATGTTTTAAGATCCAGATAAGCATGTTTGCTACCAATTTGATTCCTCATTGTGCTAAATGTGACTTTGGGCCCATTGTTTATATTTTAAAGGCATTAAGGAAGGTGCCTGAAAACCATGTCATATTGAGTTAATGTTTAGAGTACTTATCTTTCCTGTGTTCCATTTATCTCTTTTTATTCGGATAAATATTCATTATCATATTTATCATTAAGTCATTAGTATATGACAACCTTCGCCAGAAGCTTATGTTAAATTCAGAATTGCTATCTTAAGAGGCAAGAAAAAGTAAAGGATGTTTGTCTTCTGTGAACCACATATTTTTGTCCCACAAATGCTTACTTAACACATTCACATGACTGTAAACAAGGAGGAAAACAAATGCTTACCATCTGCACATGAAAACCTGTCCAATCATGGGAAATTGGAAATAATACATTTCAAAGATTCAATTGAAGAAATACTACAGAGGATTTGGAAGCAGGGTTAATACAACATCCAAAATAAAATAACAAAATAAAGCTAGCCCAAAATTCTTCCAAAATGCCTGAGCACAACAAAACAAAGTGGAAAAGTTCTTCTGAAGACTCTTAGGTGTATGTGCCATGCTTTGAAAGAAAATGGTTCTCAAAGGCTTACAGGGAGTAACACTATTAGATGTAGACTCATTGGAGTTGGTGTGACTTTGTTGGAGGAAGTGTGTCATAGGGGATGGGCTTTAAGGTCTCAGATGCTCACAGTCTTTTCCTATTTCCTTTGGATCTGGATATAGAACTCTAAGTTATCTCTCCAGCACTATGTATGCCTGTGTGTCATCATGCTTCCCACCATGATGACAGTGGACTAAATTTCTGAACTGTAAGCCAGTTCCAGTTAAATGCTTTCTTTTATAACAGTTGCCATGGCCATGGTGTCTCTTCACAGCAATAAAAATCCTAAGTAAGATGGGGGAGTTACATGTTGATTCAGAAGCAGAATATCATGAGGGGGGTAACAGTGGAAATATAATTTAATATATAATAAATAGAGTAAAAATGGAATTATTATTCATCTACCATAAGAGCCATCTTTCATAATTTAGTGTTTCCATCGTCCCAAAAGAAACGTTACAAATTACAGTCCTATTCTTGTTTTTCTCCTTCTATCCCATGCCGTCTACTAATCTTTCTTTTTCTATGAATATATCTGTTTTGAACATTACACAAAGTAGTCTGGTTAACTAAACTAGCCTTTAGTTTCTATTTACTTGGTTTATATAAAATGGTTTTAAGGTTCATGTATGTTGTAAACTCATCACTGCTGATTAAAATTTCATTGTACATGCATACACACCCCACACACTTTTATATGTCCTTTAGATCATGATTATTTATTCATTTCATATTTTGTTTCTAAGAGATTCTTCATGTGTGGGAAAGAGCCATTGCTATGTTTATACCATAAATAAAATATAATTGTCATTCTATTAGTGCACATGTCTTCTTTTCTGGAATAAGATTATATTTTCTCATTAAATAACTAATACTTGACAGCATAAGATGATTTTTATGATGTTCATGGATGCTGAAAGTCCATATAGTACATAACAGAAATGACTTGTCTGCTATGATCTGAGGTATCTAGAACTCTATGCCTAAAGTTTTGAAAACAGCTAGATAAAATTCTAAAAAACTACATATAGCTGTTTTGTCATTTGACATTCTCATTTCATAGGGTCTTGGAGTAACTACACTTCTTATACGATACTTCCTGATTGTGAGCAAAAGGTATTGTAGCAAAAAGAAAAAGTTGCCTGTTGTTTTATGATCCAGCCATAGAAAGTGCAGAGTATCACTTCTGTGATCTTGACTTCACTGAAAGCTTTTAAACTCATAGTGTAGACAAAACAAAAAGCTTCCATTTTTAAGTGTCAAAGAGTTTTGAGACTGATTTCAAAACCATCATAATACAAAGGTTTATTTTGTTATGGGTGTAAACTTGCATCTTGAAATTTATTAGTAATGATTAACAGAAGTGCTTCCTGGTTATGGATATTTCTTCTTAACTTTGGTTGTTGCTAACTGTTGATTAAAAGACATTGTAATAACTGTCATTTTAACAAGTGAGAATTTATATGTAGCAAACCATAGTCCTTATCCCCAGAAAAGAACATTCTGCTTCTCATTCCTTTGTTGTCATATTTCTATAGATAACTGTCACAACAGTTGCTTTAACTACTACGCAAGGATTTATATATTTTTTCACTAAATCTTACTTTTCCTTCCCTGAGCCTCTAAATATATAAGCCAAATGAAATTCCTTTAACATATCCCAAGACTTCATTGATTGTTGATAAATTAAATATTTTTGATAAGTAATTTTGTCCAATCAAATTGATATTATATTTCATTAACTGTTTACATAAATATATACAAATACACACGTACATACACACACGCTAATGCACACAAATATGCACACAGAAAAACACATGATTCCTAAAGTATTATTTAAAAAAATCCAGAATATAACAAATGAGAATGAAAGTTTAACAGTGCATCAAAATACTGTGAGAATGGGAAAATAAGGTTTATTGGGCTGAAAAAAGAAATCATGAACAGCTTGTTGAAGAACGTAATTCACATAATGTATATTCACAATTTATGCTTACTGAATTTAGTAGTTAGCATAGAATTTCAAAATTATTATTTTCATATAATTTTAATTTTTTCATTCACCACCCACCCATATATACACTCTTTTTTTTCTCTCTCATTAGAAAACAAACAGGAAACTAAAACAAAACAAATGAGAGAAGGACAAAACAAACAAACAGGAAAAAGAGCCAAAAAATAAAGCACAATGAAAAGATACAGGTACATGGACACACACTTTTGCACACAGCAATCTCATAAAAACAAAAAAAAATGAAAAAAAAAATATATATATATATATATATATGCAAAAGATCAGTGAGGTAAAACAAAGAACAAAAACAAAGAAGAAGAATTGCAAACAAAGCATTATGAGAGAAAAAATACACTCCAAAAATGCCATTGAATACATTTTGTGTTGACATCTACTGCTGGGATTGGGTCCTGTCTCTAAGGGGGGTTTGTATCCCCGGTAAGATTCCTTCAGATAAAATAAACACTTCCTCCGGTGGTAGGTCAACTGGCAAGAGCTCCTGGATGAGGGATGGGGTTTGGATCCACTTCCAGTCTCAGTGCTGCCATCCCATCCAATATGGACCTGTGCGTGCCCTGTGCCTACTGACATGCATTAGTCCTGCGGTGTCCAGTAAACCTTGTTTCCTTGGTGTTCTCCATCCACTCTAGATTTTACAATCTCTCCACATTCACCTCTTCTGGGTTCTCTGACCCCAGGCAGGAGGAATTTGATGGAAATATTCCATTTAATACTGAGTGTTTTTTGGCTATTTGAACTTCTTCTGTTGAGAATTCTCTGTTCAGCTCAGTGCCCCATTTTATAATTGGGTTGATTAGCATTTTACGGTCTAGTTTCTTGAGATCTTTATATATTTTGGAGATCAGACCTTTGTCAGTTGCGGAGTTGGTGAAGATCTTCTCCCAGTCATTGGGTTGCCTTTGTGTCTTAGCGACAGTGTCCTTTGCTTTACAGAAGCTTCTCAGTCTCAGGAGGTCCCATTTCTTCAATGAGGTTCTTAATGTCTGTGCTGCTGGGGTTATATGTAGGAAGTGGTCTCCTGTGCCCATGTATTGTAGAGTACTTCCCACTTTCTCTTCTATCAGGTTCAGTGTGTTTGGACTGATATTGAGGTCTTTAATCCATTTGGACTTGAGTTTTGTGCATGGTGATAGATATGGATCTATTTTCATTCTTCTACAGGTTGACATCCAGTTTTGCCAGCAAATTTGCTGAAGATGCTCTCTTTTTCCCATTGTATACTTTTAGCTCCTTTATCGAAAATCAGCTGTTCATAGGTTTGTGGGTTAATGTCAGGGTCTTCTATTCGATTCCATTGGTCGACTTCTCTGTTTTTATGCCGATACCAAGCTGTTTTCAATACTGTAGCTCTGTGGGAGAGTTTGAAGTCAGGGATGGTAATGGTTCCAGACGATCCTTCGTTGTATAAGATTGTTTTGGCTATCCTGGGTTTTTTGTTTTTCCATATAAAGTTGATTATTGTCTTCTCCAGATCTGTGAAGAATTTTAATGGGATTTTGATGGGGATTGCATTGAATCTATAGATTGCTTTTGGTAGAATTGCCATTTTTACTATGTTGATCCTCCCAATCCAGGAGCAAGGGAGATCCTTCCATTTTCTGGTGTCCTCTTCAATTTCTTTCTTCAAAGACTTAATGTTCTTGTCAAATAGATCTTTCACATCCTTGGTCAGAGTTACCCCAAGATATTTTATGCTATTTGTGACTATCGTGAAAGGTGATGCTTCTCTAATTTCCCTCTCTGTTTCCTTATCCTTAGTGTATACGAAGGCCACTGATTTTTTGGAGTTGATCTTGTATCCTGCCACATTACTAAAGGTGTTTATCAGCTGTAGGAGTTCTTTGGTAGAGTTTTTGGGGTCGCTTATGCATACTACCATATCATCTGCAAATAACGAGAGCTTAACTTCTTCTTTTCCGATACGAATCCCCTTGATCCCCTTATGTTGACTTATTGCTAAGGTCATGCTCAACTTCCTTAGCGATCAGGGAAATGCAAATCAAGACAACTTTGAGATACCATCTTACACCTGTCAGAATGGCTAAAATAAAAAACACCAATGATAACCTTTGTTGGAGAGGTTGTGGAGAAAGGGGTACACTCATCCATTGCTGGTGGGAATGCAAACTTGTGCAACCACTTTGGAAAGCAGTGTGGCGGTTTCTCAGGAAATTCGGGATCAACTTACACCTGGACCCAGCAATACCACTCTTGGGAATATAACCAAGAGAGGCCTTTTCATACAACAAAAGTATATGCTCTACTATGTTCATAGCAGCATTGTTTGTAATAGCCAGAACCTGGAAACAACTTAGATGCCCTTCAACGGAAAAAATGGATGAAGAAAGTATGGAATATATACATATTAGAGTACTACTCAGCAGTAAAAAACAAGGGCTTCTTGAATTTTGCATGCAAATGGATGGAAATAGAAAACACTATCCTGAGTGAGGTAAGCCAGACCCAAAAAGACGAGCATGGGATGTACTCAATCATATTTGGTTTCTAGCCATAAACCAAGGACATTGAGCCTATTATTAGTGATCCTAGAGAAGCTAAATAAGGAGAACCCAAAGAAAAACATATAGGCATCCTCCTGAATATTAACCTTCATCAGGCGATGAAAGGAGACAGAGGCCCACATTGGAGCACCGGACATAAATCTCAAGGTCCAAATCAGGAGCAGAAGGAAAGAGAGCACGAGCATGGAACTCAGGACCTCGAGGGGTGCACCCACACACTGAGACAATGGGGATGTTCTATTGGGAACTCACCAAGGCCTGCTGGCCTGGGTCTGAAAAAGCCTGGGATAAAACCAGACTCTCTGAACATAGCGGACAATGAGGACTACTGAGAACTCAAGAACAATGGCAATGGGTTTTTGATCCTACTGCACTTACTGGTTTTGTAGGAGCCTAGGCAGTTTGGATGCTCAACTTACTAGACCTGGATGGAGGTGGGGGTTCCTTGGACTTCCCACAGGGCAGGGAACCCTGATTGCTCTTCGGGCTGAGGAGGGAGGGGGACTTGATTGGGGGAGGGGGAGTTAAATGTGAGGCGGTGGCGGGGAAGAGACAGAAATCTTTAATAAATAAATAAATTAATTAAAAAAATACTGAGTGTTCCTAGGTCTCTCAATCTCTGTACATTGCCTAATTTTGGTTCTCTGTATTTTCACTCATTTCCTGAAGGAGGAACCTTCTCTGAAAAGGGTTGTGCTAGTAATAAAGCAGAATGTCATTGCAAGTCATTTTACTGCTATGTTTCTTTAGCAAAACAGAATTTTGTATCCTAGTTTGATGGGTGATCTGGTCTCTGGTTCTCAGCTACCTGAGCACTGTCAGGCATGGGTTCAGTCTAATGGTGTGAGCCTTAAATACAAATAGTAAAAATAAGAAATAATTTAGTACTATTTTTTAAATCTAATAATATTTTAATTGATAAATTACTTTCCTTTGAAATTTGCCGCACAAAGAATAAGTTCTTTTCTCAGATACCACTTTGTATAAGTAAGTCTTAAATGAGTTTTAAATGAGAATATCAGACACATGTTCAATGAAATATGATTATCTCATCCCAGCTGAATGCCCATTATCATGAACACAAAAAATATAGCACAGATGTGGTGAACTACCATTTATATTGTTAAAATGCCCATTTGATTTTAATATTATTGATACCTTCAGCAAAACATTCTTCTAAAGAGTATTTCTTACACCACTAAAATAATGTCAAACAATGTCATTTAAAAATAGTATGAAGATGAGCTTCATAATCATAATCATCTCATCTCCTCCGAGTTATTTATAGTTGAATGTTATTTTTACCTCTGAGGGAATTAAATAATTTCTTTGGGAATTAAATGTACTGAGGAAGCAATAATCCTGTAAAGTAGGCTACTAAATTAGTTAGCATTAGCTTGCGTTTTATAGTTCAATATGGCACTCAAGAACTGAGCAATATACATATTTGAGGATATACATAACAACAGTAGCAGATAATACATAATGCTCTGGAAAATTTAGCCTATATATAAAATTAACTGATTGAAGCAAGTAAAGCCAAGTATCTTTAGAATTTTAAAGATTCAACAAATATTCTATGGAAAATACCATTTTATTAATTGATAATAGTTTACTAGCATATCACCTTGTTATTTAAAGCATTAACAATTTTTCTAAAATTGGCAGCATTAATACTAGCATTCTCATTTTGCCACAAAGCAAAAATAAAAATTTTTCTGTAAGGTCCTGAGTTCAATTCCCAGCAACCACACTCACAAGCATGCATAATGAGATCTGATGCCTTCTTCTGGCCTGCAGACATACCCGCACACAGAATACTGTATGCATAATAAATAAATAATTCTCAAAATAAAATTGCTTATTAAAAATCTTTTCTTTAAATCTGATAGTTAAGCAATAGAGAAAATACCATTTTGTTTTACAAACTTTGTAAACTGTTTGCAACAAAATTTAGAACTTTTGAATACTATGATTTAAAAGTTAGTGAAAAATTGGTAGAAAACTATGTAAAATAGAGAGTATAAGAAAAAAGATAATATATATTTTGCTAAGAAAATAATTGTTCAGGAATTTAAATTATCAGTTTCAGCAACTTAAGAGGTGGCAGGGGTGCAGAAACTGAAGCAAGGTCCTGGAGCAGTTTGCTGGCTTGCTCTCCATGGCTATCTCAGACTTCTTATAGCATTTAGTACCACCAGCCCAGAGATGGCACTGCTCACGGTGAGTTGGGCACTTCCACATCTATTATCACTCAAGAGAATACACCACGGGTTTGCCTAGAAGCCAATCTGTTGGGGCATTTTCTTAATTCAAGGATATCTCTTCCTATCTCTTCCCAGAAAAGTCCATCTTATGCCAAGTAGATGTAAACTAGTCAGCACACCTCTTTTGACCTCCCTTTCAAAATTAAAGGTAAAGTCACATGTGTATGTGCATATTCTTCAAGAAGTGTGTCCTTAAAGAAAAATAATGAAAAGTAGAAGTGTGTTCTTAACAAATGTTTTCACTGTAACACACACACACACACACACACACACACACACACCCTATATCTAGGAAGTGGGAAAGCAAGAAAATGGAAGAAAGGTAATCTAAGTGTACATAGGTAGATGGTAATACATAATACAAAATTTCATATATTTTAAAGTATCCCATATTGAAATGTGGCCACTCTGCACCATATATTGCTTTAAAAGTAGAAGATGTATGGACATGTAGATTTTAAAAATATGTGTAAACTGTCTATTAGTATTAAAATCCTATAAATCAGTCAATACATAAATGAATAAAGCAATGCATGCTTGAGCTGAAAAACATAAGACTGTCTTGCTTGGTTTTGTATATGCTGTTTAGTAGTTTCATATATAGGCAGTAAAGTTTCAAGGCAGTTTCAAAATCTATCAAGTACATGAATCCATTCAAGCACATGAATGTATTTTCATTTTGAAGTTTGTGTATACCGTTTCATCTTAAGAACCAATGAGCTAAATGTAGAACATACCAATATTTATGAGTATTCATTTATATATATATATATATATATATATATTAAAATCAAGTAGCTTCTATACAACATAAAGTTCTACCATCCAAGAACTAGATTTTTTGAGGTTATGTGTGTGGTATGCCTGCTTTCCCTTGACAATAGTCTTTTTGTTGTTGTGTCCACACAGAAGAAAGGGCATTCTCTCTCTCTCTCTCTCTCTCTCTCTCTCTCTCTCTCTCTCTCCTCTCATCTATCCCTGGCTAATATTAAATTCATGATTCTCCTGCCTTAGCCTTAAGGGTGTCCAGTGCATGGGGTATCTATTATACTGGTATTATTCCATTCTCAGGGGTCATGCTTTCAGTATCTAATCACTTCTTTAAGCCCTCACATTTTAGTGTTGATTTGGTGGTTAGGAATCTGGGGATTTTTAACATAAGAATTGGAGAGAGGTATATTCATTCTGCATCAGTGACCATTTCCTGTTCACAAACGGCATTATTTTCAAAATATTTGCTCACTGCATATAGTATTATCTCTATAGCACACGGAGGTTAATAATATCTCTTGAAGTAATATCTGGGGAACTCTCTAGCTATTAAGGGTTTCATTCCTCCTCATGCAGAAGCAATTTGATTCACTCAAAACCCAAATTAATGAGGATTTTCTTCTCGTCATTATTTCTTTTAATCAGAAATAGCTTCTTCTTTTTAAAATAATGCAAAGGCATCTGAAGAACAAAATAACTGTCAGAAAACAAACTCTCTTTCAAAATCTGAAGAAAATTAAGTAGAGGCATTTAAACTGACTAGTAGAAGAAGATTCTGCAGGTAGCATTGAACAGAATGATTAATGTCAATGAAAATATTGATATATATTCAACAAATAGGCATTTGATGGGTATTTAATGAGTCTGGTATGTAATAAGTAATACCTAAAATAAAGATAGTCAATTATGGTTCACAATAAAGTGATAATATGTTATAAATCATATCTTTTATGAAATTAATTGTACTGAGATGTTTGAAGAATGACACAGCAGTAAAATACTCAAACTACTAAGGGGACACAAAAATAGGGAAGTAAAAGCTAACTTGGCAAGTATGAACAGGTCACAAGGCACCATCTTAAAACATGCATAAAAGTCTCATCTAATTAGGAACTTCTTATTCCCTTTACACATCTCCATGTTGCTCATTCAAACTAGTTCACATTTTCAACTTTATTTCTAAAACAATGTAAAAAGATGAGGCACTAGCTAAGGAAGAAAAAGCAACAAAATTGTAACAACTGTGGTAGACAGGAAAAGGGGCCCATAGGATTGGTATAGAGTAATCAACATCCATCTAGCAGACTGTCAATGTTCCTTCTGATGTCCCATTTTGCAGGATGTTTTCTACTTGTAAGCACTGATACATATGAAACATATGTCTTCCCTGATACATATGAAACTATGGGAGAAGGTTATACATTGAAATGTTGAATTGATAGTGATTTTCTTTGGTTATTGATAGATGAGAATGTAAAAATAAAGCTGCTGAAATTTATCCTCCAAAAAGGACTAACGTGGTGGTCATTTTCAGAGGTCACAAGTATCTTTGAGTCCCAGCTTTCCATATTCAATACTTTCTCATTGTTGTGCCTTGTCTTGCTATCCCCCGCTTCTCAATCTTTCTACTTCCTTGTTGATGGTTTCTATGATCACTGAGACATTATTGTCCATAGATTTAAATTTTTACCACATATCTGATCCTGGACAATCCAATATAAGACATTAAGTAATTCACTACCTTTAAAAGAAATAATAGGGTTTTATGTTGTTGATTAAAGAGATACAGATCAGAGAATCATTCCTTAATAAATAATGCATTAACTTTTATTTGTTTAGGGATTGTTTTTAGTAAAAACATGGAAAAAGCCAGTTTCTGAATAGTTCATGAATGTTATCATGCTACCTGCATTTGGCATTCAAAGCCTGTATATAGGTTATGTTGGCTTCAGCGCTGTAATTTTGATAGCTTGTTAGCATTTCCGTGTGTATCTGTAAGATCCTGGCAGCAATCACCTACTTCCCGATCCACTTTGTTTCATTGTCTCTGTAGGACTTCTATCATTCATGCAATATCTCATTTGAATTGATACTCAAATCCCTTAATTCTGCTGTTGCCTGCTGACATCAGGGCCTTTTACATCTCTGTCGGTTATACTACAGATACTCTACACTAGATAGTTGCTACACTAGATAGGAACTTCACCTCAGTCCTGTATCCTGCACCACCAGCAACCTCTATGCCACTATCTGCTCCTTTTCCTACTCATTTTCATGGGATAGCAATAGAGCCATGCCATCTTTTTTGTCATATTGTGTTATAAGAAAGGAATAGAAAAAAAAAACTCAGTCTCAAAAAATGAGAACGGTTTTAATAAGGCTACTGCAAACTTATACATGGATCTTGTTCCCCAAGAGTCAAATGTGATACCAAAGTAGCTGCTTTCTTGGGTTTTAATGCAAATTCCACATAGTACTGAACTTCTGCTATAAACACTTCAGCTGCTTGCTCTATAGGAAATCCTTTTAATCATGCCCACTGAAGCTGTTGCCAGTCCAAGAATAATAATATAAGCACTGTATTTTTATGTCCTAAAAATGTTTCAAAGGTCATTCTATTGTATTCACCTCCCCCGTTTCTCATTTTTTCCTTTTTCTTCTTTTTGCTCGATGTCTTCTTACTTCTGTTTGTTTCCTCTCATTCACATTACTATTGACGAAATAGGATCTTCTAAGTTGTGTTCATTGTATCCATATGGCACTACTGAACATGGCATTGTATTTACTATACTGATATTTATTGGGAATTAACAAGGAAACAGAAAATATTAACATGTCTATATTTGTGCTAAAAGTTAATCAAAACAACATTTATTGATAATTTAATATGGAGCTAATGCAATTTAAGATAGGTACGCAGTAATGAAAAAGGAGATTAAACAAGATGCTAAATCCGAACCTATTTTGTATCTGAAGAAAAATTTTAATTCTGAAAATTTTGGTGTCTAAGTTGTCCTCATTAGAACTTTCACAATTATTGAATGATCATATATTAAATGGAAATGAACTATGACAAATTTACTTACCCTTAGGTAGTTGAAGTTACATTAACAATGAATATGTCCAATCATTCCCAGATAAAAAAGACAAAATCATATGCCTTGTGGTCTATCATCATAATTTATCATCATCCTTATTTTCCACTTGTGTATCTTTATAAAACTGTGTTGATGCTCTTATGTGTCAACTGTCTTCACTTTTGACACAGATTTTTTAGTGTGTATGTAAATTTCAAAGTATAGTGAACATATATGTATTTTTAGTAGTATGTGCTGTGTGTAGTCATATATATATATATATATATACATACATACACACACACACACACATATATATATATATATATATATATATATATATATTTCTAAGTTTGGTCCAATATAGCAGTATAATTGTTTTAAACCTCCTTAAAAATGCTATATAAATACATGTTCTAAGAACACTGATTTCTTTTTTTGGAAGAATGTCTTTTCAGAGATGTTATTAATCAATGGAGGACAACTGACAGACTATATACCATGTCATTATCATTCCCTTCTCACTCAGGTCTTAGGTTAAACTCCTTAGAATACTGTATAAAAGATTCATTGGTTCTAATACATTTTGTCATCTAGGATTACTTTTTACACTAACTCAACCATAGTGGAACTGATGCTGGCTGCTACTGAAGTAATATTGCCTTCAAGTATATCTAACACAGGAAATTAATTCTGATTTGTTAATAATGGATATGACTAATATCTGCTAAACAGTGTTGTAAGATGTGTTTTGTTTGAATAAAGTAATAAGTTTATAAAGTTTTCAACCTTATTGTATGAGTAAACAACTAATATTTTCCTACTATGAACCACCATATTTCCCTGGTAGTAAAACATTTTATTTGATATCTGTTATAGTCTAGTATTTTCTGAAGCTCAAGTGATAAACAGGGTAATTTGCACTATCTTTCTAAAAATAATTCTCATTTAAAATATGATAATTAAAATTATTGTCATTATAAATTACTCGCAAAAGCACTAATATAAGACCAAAGGCTAACTTTTTGTGCATAAAGAACAAATAAAGCATTAAATATTATCTGCAAATTAAGTAAAATGTAAGTATGAAATACAATACAATGTACCACATTAGTGTACTCAACAAAATTGTTTAAGAGAAATTGTGTTCTATGTAATGTAAATATAAACTATCTGCAGTTGTACATGGATTTAGAACAATGACATACTTTTACTTTCAGTAAATTTGTGTTATAAATCCACTGTGAGAACTTAATTATTCCACTGATTTTCTGTATTAAAACTTCACAAAACACTAACGTGTTAATTATAATCATACATTTTCCTTCATCTTTGCTAAGTTATCAGCATTTTCCAATTGCAAAAATATAGAAATCTGTTGTAAACAACCTGTTTTCATTATTTATTTTTCCAAATCACAAATTATTCAGTATATAAAATGCACCTGTAGTCTAAAATTTTATTGCCATAAATTATGCACCCACCCACTGAGACAGTGGAGCTGATCTATTGAGAGCTCACCAAGACCAGCTGGACTGTGACTGAAAAAGCATGGGATAAAACTGGACTCTCTGAACATGGCGAACAATGAGGGCTGATGAGACGCAAAGGACAATGGCACGGGGGTTTGATCCTACGTAATGTGCTGGCTTTGTGGGAGCCTAGCCAGTTTGGATGTTCACCTTCCTAGATATGGACGGAGGGGGGAGGTCCTAGGTCTTACCACAGGGCAGAAAACCCTGACTGCTCTTTGGACTGGAGAGGGAGGGGGAAAGGAGTGGGGGGAGGGGGAGAAAGGTGGGAGGAGGGGAGGAGGGGGAGAAGGTTGGGAGGAGGGGGAGGGAAATGGGAGGCTGGGAGGAGGTGGAAACTTGTTTTTTTGTTTTTTTTTCTCCTTTTCTCAATAAAAAAAAAATCAGAAAAATGTGGCCTTCTAAAGATGAACAACTACTAATCCAAGTAAATTTTCACACTTACAATGGCTTTCTTCTTTTCAAACATTACAGGCATGTTTTAACAGCTGAGGGATTTTAGACACAGATGTAAATGAGCCTGGAAATTATTAACAGTCAAGGTACATGTGTTAGTCCATTTTGTATTGCTATGAAAAATTACCATCTGTTGTATAAATTAAAAAGAAAATAAGTGTATTTTTTCAGAATTCGTGTAATGGAAAGTTCAAACAGCAATGCATCTAAAGCGTAAAAATGTTCTTCTGATTGTATCACCAAATTGTATATAGCATTTCATGCTTATGCAGAGGGAAGAAGGAAAAATGCTAGGAGAAGAGATGGGGAGAGACTAGGGGACAGAGAAGTATGACAAATAATGAAAGCAGAAGGAGATATGGCAGGGATTGTGCTGCTCTTTTATCATAATTCGTAGTTAGGAGATTTTATCCATTCTTTCAAGATCTACGTCATTCTAAGTGATCAATTTTAATCTTCTCTCGGCAACCACGTTCCTTCCAATCATTTTTCACTATGTCCCAGATCATAGTAGTTCCCCTAGCTTTCAATATCATTAAACTGAGAGCTACTCCTTTAGTCATGAACCTTTGGGGAACATGCTATATGTATACCATTCCATTTGTATATTCATATAATTCGAAAGTGACTCTAAATAATAAACAAGAGAACATGTCAATTGTAGAGCCATTATAACATGACTCACTCTTTATTATAAATAAAAAAAACAGGGCTCCTGAGAGTCTTCAACTGAGAAAGTACTTGCTTCACAATCCTGAAGACCTATATTCAATTCCTGAATCCAGTTGACTCAGATAAATGTAGAAGAACAGAATCATCTCCACAAAGCTCTCCTCTGACTTCTCCATGGATTTTGTGGCACATTTACCTACACAGACACATGATGAGCACATATACAATATTACAAACAAAAAATAAACTAACAGCAATCTATGTTCCATAGTCTGATATAACATGTGTGTGTTAACATTTCATTCTATAATTAACAGAGATTCATAACTTCTATAAGACAAGCATTGCCCCATTGTTTTTTTTGCCTTATCAGAATTTTCTAATGGACTTAAAATGTCAAAATGTTGATCAGAACATAAAGTGTTTTAGGCATGCTTAACATATGGCAATGAGTGCTCAATGAAAGTAGACTGGGTGAAGCAGCTACACCATCAAGAACTTTTATTAGGTAGATAAAAAATTCAACACACACACACACACATGCACACACGCACACACATATAGTTTCCTTATATACAAAACTTTTCTTATAACAAAACTTTCCTTATAAGAAGAAAACATGAGGCATAAAGTAAATAAGTAATTAAGTAAATGAGTATCTCCCATGCTCCCATGAAAGATAAAATAGAGCAATAATAAGAAAAGTCACAAACTAAGGAAACCAAACTAAAAATAAATAAATCTGAGATGGAATAACTTATGTTTACACTGGATTTTTGAAGAAGAGAGGTGAATTGCAATCTATTTTATTTTGTGTAGTTTCCTACATTTGTTATTATTACAAGTAATTTCATGAAAGAAGTTGTGTTATTTAAGAAATACATGAGGTTCAGTTATATGCACTTAAACAAAAGGAAGCATTGAAATAAAATGTCATATTTCCCTGTGGCATGCATGCTTATTGTATTTGGTATGCAGGATTTATATGCCATGGCATTTGGAGTCCACACAATAGATAAATAAATGTAACTCTGAAAGAAAGATTCAGCTGTACTCCTGTCACTGATTGAGATCATTGATGAACTCGAAGGAAAAGTCTATAAATGCATTTGTCTAACCTGAGTGGAACCCGGGGGAAACTGCCTATTTAGTAAAATAAATGAAAAAGATTTGTGTGGGGGTATGGTGCCAAAGGTTAGGTTAAAAGATTTATGAGGAAGTTTGTCAAAATGGAGAAAAGGTAATTGAGTCTTAATCCCATTACTTCGAATGTAGTCTGTGTATTCAAGCAGCTCAAACTCTACATTTGTGGGAATAACACCTAGAGTAAAAACGATCAAAAACATCTGTAAGTTATGAATGCACCCAGCCCATATGCTGTATTTTAAATCCAGACTCATAGAATATTGGTGTATTTATCAGTCTTACCACATTTCTCAAAATTGTGACTTCTGAGTATTTATTACTTTTCTCTATTTGAGTATAATGAGAACTGATCAATAATATCTTTAAAAGATATTTTGCTTGTTTTTAATGGACATGTGGCCCATCATTTCTGTTCCTTTAAAATAAATTGACTAAGCAATGTAGTAACCATATAAACTGTGGCATTTTTTTCCAGCCCTTGACTCATAAAAGGTAGTAAAACTTGCCCTACTATTTAAAAAGGTATTTAATAAAACATGCTATATTCTAGAAAAGATGAATAGATAAATTGGTTACAGCTAGGGTCTTGAGAAATGAGTGCTGATAATCCTGCAATCTTGACAACCTGAAACCAAGTAAGTCGGCTACAAATTAAGGACCAACTGCATGGGAACATCAGTTAAACTAGTGAGACCAGATTTCACTCAGTCATATTAGCCCAGTATGGAAACAGAGGCCAAAGCGGAGTGAATTCTACTTCACTTTGTAAGGATGGCATGGTCTTTTAAAGGGAGAATGAAAGATCAGGTCTGAGTGGGGATCATTAGTGTTATGGAATTAGGGATGTCCTGTTTGTTCTCACTACCTGATACTCAAGATCCAGGGCATTGTTTTGGTTGCCTTTACTTTATTCAACATGCTACCTAACATCATTCTTTATCATTTACAAAAAATAAAAGAAAATTGATAAAAAACAAAACTCAACTTTGCTCCTCAGTCTTTCCTGCCTCATATATATATACTTTGTTGTAATGGCTTTGGGAGCTACAGTTTGTTACACAGTATATTCACTTGCTCAAACAGCTTTCCTTGTACACATTCATTACAATGAGTTGTTGGTCTTATTCAAGGGCTCTGGCTTCTGGTACAACATCAATATTAGACCCTCACCAAAACTCCTCTTGGATATCCTATTGGTTGCTCCCAGTCATGAGAATATTGTAGCTATGATTCCACAGTACCTTCATACTCTCCAGTAGATAATAGGTTGTATGTTGAGGTGGGTCAACTCAAAATCATGGATGTTGGCCTAGGTGGTAATTAAATTTGTTAACCTCAGACTATTGTAAAGAGGGGCAAACCCTTAGAATTGTGGTTGACTTATATTGCTTGATTGGTTTTCCAGAAATGGAAAATATAGAATGAGATAATATTGCTTTTTATATATTTGGCACAATGCTCATTTTTAACTAAATGATGAATTCACTAGAACCTTGTTTGGTAAAAGAAAAAATTCATTGTTTGCTTGTAAATATGACCATTTATTCTGAAACAATTACTTTACCTTTTAAGTTTGAACTAGAAATCTTTACTGGTGTAGTACCATGAAATTTCAAAGCTTTTTAAGAAGATTATCTTTCTGAAACTTAATGTATAGTGAAAAAGTAAAGGTTTTCCAAGACTGGGATTTGTAGCCAGAATTGACAGTCTGAAAAGTACATGAATTCACTTATAAAAGTTTGATTTTTAAACTCATATGTCCAAATTTTAGAAAGACAATGCTGATTGTTTTTCTTTCATATAGAAGATGCAATCATGGGAAAGTGAATTACGGGTTGTGAAAAATATTCCAGCCTCTTAGGAGACTAAGGCTTTTGACTGAATGTGGGATAAAATTGATCTGAACTTTAACTCAGGACACTTGAAACATATGATGACCTGACATTTCTCTGAAGTAAGCTGAAGACACAGAACACACATAAGCCTCCATAAGTGACTTCAGCAGTACCTCTTCCTCATTTAGAGGAAAGTCTGTTATTGAATACTCTCTCGCCACAGAAGAGTGCCTTGGGAAAATGGTTTATCCTAACACATTCTGAAAATTTTCCTAAAGGCTATTTATCCTGCATCAATATTTGGATGGAGGTGGTTTCAAATGCAAACATGCAAGATGTTCCAAGAGCTTAGCATCTTTTTTTGTGTTAACGTTTCTCATAAATAATTTTATTTTGGGCATATAGGTTCTGCTACATATGTAATAAATGTGACTCTTTTTAATATCAGAGTTACCCTTAGGGCAGTAAGTACATTTATTTCAAAGAAATATAAAAATAAAATGAATAGAATACATCAGGTACCTCTCAGATCATTACAAATGAGTCATCAAGCCTTTCTAAATTTCCTTGGGTTATATGAATAATGCCTTGAGATAGACTGCAACTCACTAAACTGTCTTTCTGAGGACTGGGGGTGGGAAAGGTTTTAGAAAGGGGAAACCCCTGGGAAGAATTGTTCTAGTAACTGTCACGTAATTCATCTCAACAGAAGAGAAGCTGATTTTCAATCAGTCTAAGGTAATAGAAGATGTCAGAATTCT
>NW_024544499.1:2500-24960 GCF_018167655.1 Microtus oregoni | reverse complement strand
TTCCTTTATTGTTTGAAACAAACCATTTATAGACAATGACTGGATTGCCTTTGATTGTTGTGTTGCTACTGCTCAAGGTTGTAATGTGAAATCTGCCTGAGTCATTTTTTATGAACTTAATACTATAGCATACACATTGGTTGCTAGTGATTATGTTTTATAAAGATACACTGCTGAATAGAATGACATTTTGCAACTGGGGTGAATGTGAAAGTATTATATTATATAACTTAGCTGTTGAGTACTTCTTAGCTCCAAGGAATAACTTGGCTTTTTCTTCATTATCTTTGCAGCCAGATTTCAGTGCTATTTCTGGTACATAAGAGTCTCTAAAAGTATTTGATGCTAAGTGATAATGAATAAATACATGTTAATTTTCATCTGTTAAATCCTAAGAACATTCCAGAACTTCGATACTCCTGTTAAAGAAGAAAATGTATTCCAGTGATACATTTTGGTTTTTGCGATGACATTCCTAGAGATATAATTGGTAAATTAAGCCTAAATAAGAACATTTGGGCTTTCAATTCCTGCCTGACATGGATGTCTGCGACAATTTTTTTGCAATGTGTGAAGTGTCAAAATAGTGATGGTTCATCCACTTTCTCATTTTTCTCTCCCGAGTAACTAGCTTGACTATACAGGCAGATTCCCTAGCCCAAGAATTTCCAGGTGCATTTATTTGGCTAATGGCAGCTCTTAAAAGAAACATGAAAGAAAGCATCTAGAATGATAAGGACACTTGAGTGATGGGAGATCCTCTCAGGCAGCCTTCTTACTTGTTTAATTGTCTACAGGCCAAAAATTGCTCTCTTCTCTGAGTCTAGGAGTAAACATAGTTCTCTATTCTAGTGGTTTCATAAGACTCTATCTTCATCTTTGCAAACATTCTTTTGATAAGCTTTTACAATATTACTCATTCTTGCAATGGCTGATTGATCCTCAAAACAAAGTTGGAACCTTACTGCCTGGTAAGAACATTTAACATGAAGGATGACACAAGAAATATAATTTGAGTTTATCAAACACTTTCTCAATCTGGGACTATATTAAACACATTACATTTATTAGTTATTTAATCTTTATGATATCAAGCTAGATAGTGCTATTGATCACTCTGAATCTAAGCTCACAAGAGGGAATTGTCAAGAAGTATGAGCATTATCATTCAAAATACAGAATAAATTCATGATAGTTAGCATCTTTTAAGCATATCTTATTTTTTTAAAATTCCATTCTACATAAAATTTTCACATCATTACCACACAATCTGGGTAATACAATATTTTGTTTTTAAAAACTGAAATAATTAGGCATGGATTAGAAGGGACACTTGCCCACATTTCATAAGAATATAGAAGATTTGGATTTCAATAAAAGCATTGTGAATGTAGAGTAAATTTTATTCATAAAATTACAACTTTTGTGCTTTGTAAAACACATTTTATCAGAGTGAAATTTTCTTTCCAAATACTCTCTCTATAACACATAACCCTTTCAATCATTACATTCCTAAAATTAAAGCTGAAGCATGTTTTATTTGTCTTTATTGAGAGGCTTGTAAAGCATTATTAACATGTATTGTTCACAATTTGTACAGTGCTCATTCTTAAACACGCTAGTCCACAGAAGTATCATGAGGTTGTTACTGTTTCCAAGTATGATTGCTGTTCATTGAGCTATATAGCTTAAGATATATATATATATATATATATATATATATATATATATATATTCCTGTATGTATATTATGCTGCAATACAATTGTTGTTAAATTTTTTAAAACCATACTTAAGGAATTATATCACCTATGAAGAGTTCCTCTTTAAACTATAGTGGGCTGTTTCATTTTGTGCTGAGCAGTCAGTCCAGCAGCATTGCCTCCCCGGAGATCTTGAATCCTCACTTTTGCAGTCCTTTTGCTGTTTCCAGTGTCCAGACATTTGTAATCACTGAGCAGTCTCTTGACTTTTTGAGCAACAGATATATCCAAGGCTTGACCTTTTTGTAACCAGAAGGTCATGCTAAATTATCCGTGTGCTCTTTACCTCTTACTGGAACACTATATTGATCCTTCTGTATTTTCAGGTTAAAAGACTAATGTAACTCCGAATAGTTAGAGGCCCCTTAAACAGCTTCACAAATGCATTTCTGAGCTTTTCACAGTTGGGTTTTTTTTTTATTTTAATTGTTCTCCTCTTTGTTTATACCACCTATTAATATTTTTAACATTGTAGGGGCTCCCATGTTTCTTAGTTCTTTACTTACAGTACTATAGAAGGGTTGCTATTTTATGATCACTTCATCTTGCTACTTGGGTTAGCAAAGAAGTCAATAACCTCATGGGTGAATCTGCTGAGTAATGTCAAAAGTTCACTGAGTTCATTTAATAAAGGAAGCATTAGTCATGAAAGGAACTGAAGACAGAGAGCCACAGAGTCATGTGGAACAAAAAGGATGTGATACTTTCTTTTACAAAATCATTTTCTGCACTTGAAAGGAAAGCCATTAACGATGGGATTTTAGGAAAATAGGATGCTTTTCATTACCCTAAATGTCACCTGTGAACAAAAAAAAAGATGTTACAGATATCAAAGAAGAAATGGGATAGAAACAAACTGAGATTTAATTAAAATAGCCAAAGAAGCAACAGAGTAAGGGCGTGAATCTTCTATGAGCTTTCCAATCCACCATTTATTTCCTCATTCTCAGTGATTTATGTGCACAATTACAGTTCTCCTTCCTTACTATTCTTCTAGGGGCTACACTTATACTCTTATACTATTAACCTACTATTATAGGGGTTGTACTCATATACACTGCAAATGAGCTCAACATTTTCTATGTGATTCAATAGCATGCTAAAATTTCACATGTACCTAGTACTTAGCGCTAGATAAATACAGAAGCGCTAATAAAATAAAGGTTAAAATCAACCCATATTTATTAAATAAGAATGAGTTGCCCATCAAAATGCAATACCTACAGAATACAACATTTTTTCATTTAAACTTCACAAGTGTGCTCTGAGCTGTTATTATATCAATTTCCATTTTACAAATAAGTTCAAAGGTTTACTTGCTTTACTAGGATACCATAGCTAGTGAACAGGGCACCTGAGTACCAAAGTTAGCTTCTGCTGCCTTTGTAACCTGTGATCCTTTGCAGTATATTATCTATAATTCTGTCTAACAAGAAGTTGAGAGTAGTTAAAACCAAGTGCAGGATGCAGGAGTAATGAGATTTTTTTTTCTCTCTGTGGGGTAGTCATATTACATGTAGACTAAGCATCTGAAGCTCCGTGACATTTCGTTGAGAACTGCTTTCGTAGATGGGAATTTTACTCAAAAGTGCTTTGATATTTGCTTTTACATTAAAGCAAACATACATTAAAGGAAGCAGGGCAAACCCTGCTTCAGCATGTGCTCTTAAAGAACTGTTAAACCTTAAGATATTGAATTGATACTGCCATATCCAGGATGAATTCATTCAATCTCATTTGCTGGAATCATGTTTCTTCTGGATGAAAATATGGCCAGTGGAACAAATAAGACTTGGATTTCTGTTATGAGACTTCAGTGAATCATTGGTTATATATGTGCTTTGAAAACTGATAAAATAATAGTATCAGTCTCTTTTCTACTAACATGCTGATTCCTTGCACTAAGATCATCAACTAGTTATACTTGGGAACCTTTGAAGAGAGTAGTATCATCATTACTCCTCTTCCATTTTGGTCAAATTTGCCATTAAAGGGAAAATTACCGAGTCTGCGTCACATTTAGACTGTAGGTAAGATTCTCTAAGCTTGTTGGTCTTTACTTCTTTTCCCTAATCAAAGCATATGTTTGGTGCTATATGATATTTATATTAGGTGCTCTGAGACACATTTCATATTTCCCACCTTCTATTCTTTATGAATAAATGTCAGTTTCTCATCATTGTTCTTCTTGGTTTGTCAGAGTTTGTCTGGCAACCAATATAGACGCCTGGTATGGCCTAAGAACAACAATCTTTGCCAGAAAAAAAAAATACATGTGCTTATATTAAAAACTGCTATATCCGGAAGATGCTTCTTTTCACAATTTTAGAAGACACTCTTTTCTCAGTTGCTTTGATAAAACTTGCTGCTGAAATAAACAGCATTTCAAGTTGTACTTTAATTTACTTGGAAAACAAAATCTCAGTATTATGTTTACATTCTTGATATTTATGGTATTATTAGGAAATATACAGTCATCTGCTTAAAGAGTCATAAAATATCACAGTTTTAAGATTTGCTTATACATAATAGTATACATAATAATCATTTTAAAAATCTTTCAGCATGTTAATGTTTTGTACTCTTTTCATTCTTACACTGTAGTTTCAAAAAGAACTACTGGGGCATAATTTCAAAAAAATAGTTTGTAAAAAATTGTCCTTAGTTGATATGATATCACAAAACCTGAGCATACAAGAATGAGTAACTTGCCTGCAGAAGCCAGGATTTTCTTCATAGAACGCACCTATCTAGGCAGCTACAGGGCCAATCATTGACATTGCTATCTGATTGTGGGACAATCCAACTTTTATGTCTTTAATCATAGATAAATCAATATTTTTTCTTGAATACAGGGATTTTCTTGATAAGTAAGTTACAAAGTTTATTTGCAATCTAAGTGGCTTGTGAGTAGTGGCAAATCACTAATGTTAGGCCTGTTATTTGACACGCAGGAGAAAACAATTCATGATTCGAGTCCACAGACTGGTATTTCCACAGTTATGTTTTCCTGGATCCACTTATTTAATATTTGTGGTATTATCATTCTTGAATATGTTTTCCCAGTTGGAAGGAACTACTGTCATCTGAGCATTATGTGTCTGATTTACCAATATAAGCTCCATGCAGCATCTTGCATAGGTTTGTTGATGTTCCATTAATTTCAGTGCTAGATAAGCTAAGTCTTTGTTGATAATCTGGGTGATAAGAGAGCTGGAAATAATCTCACCAAGAGGAATTGTGGATATTTTTAAATGAAAACTAGAAAATATTTGGAGTGTCTGTCAGAAGAAACAGTATCTGTACAATATAACAGAGTAGAAAGATGAGGTTGAAAGAATAGCATGGTAAGATGGAAGGAGCAGAGAGAGGCTTCAAAAGTTACCTAGAACCAATGCAAAACATTGGATTTATGATTTCTAGTTTTGTAACAAAGGGCTGCACAGCCAAGTTCTTTGTCTCAACTGCTCCCATAAGATGAGTGCATTACTGTTAAGATGACGGAAACGATGCAACAGTGATAAGATCCATTTGCACAATTCAGTGTCTCCCATCCCTAGTTTCTCTAAGAATTTTAGGACTTCTTAGTGATTATAGTAATTTTTATGTTCTTTAATGGAATTTCTAAGTAGATATCCTAGAAAAATAAGTGGAAAACCTTATTAGAGTTATTTTCACCCTGTTTAATTCAATTTTTCTACCTACAGCCTCACCACACTGAACACCATGGATCTTATCTGATCCCAGAAGTTAAGCATGGTTAGGCCTGGATAGTACATGGATGGGAGACCAACTAGGATTACTAGGTATTTGGGTGTAAGACCACCTAAAATTACCAGGTCTGATAGGCTTCAAACTAACTACTGGCTAACTAACTAAAATAAATCAGATATTCTCAAAACTTGATTTGTTTTAAGATGAGAACAAGACTTTCTGAATTATTGTATGTAAGGTGTGACAAAAGGATGTTGAATAATATGACACGATAATTAAATTAATTACGCTCTAAATTTCAACTTGCTGTCATTAAGAGTTTACGTACATTTGTCCTAATGTTATAATTTCTTTGATCCTCATGATCAGCTTGAACTTTCTTTTTCATCCATTACTCCTGGCCACTTATTAATTTGATACATCAAATGCCCTTAAATATAGTTTTAAATTTCCAAAGCCTTTGTCATAGATATGAATCATAAAAAAATTGTAATTTCTTCAAGTGGGTGTGTTTTTTTTTTTATTTCAGTTTGGAAAGCAGCGCATAGACAACCTCTTCAGTGACCTGCAGGATGGGAAATGCCTCCTAGAACTCCTGGAAGGCCTGACAGGACAAAAACTGGTAGGAACCTTCTTTCCTTCTTTCTTTCTTTCCTTCTTTCCTTCTTTCTTTCCTTCCTTCCTTCCTTCCTTCCTCCCTCCCTCCCTCTCTCCCTTCATTCTCTTTCTCCCTCACTCTCTTCCCTCGCTCCTTCTTGCTCTCTCTTTTCTTTCTCATGTGTATGTATGTGGGAGTGGATGCATGTTTTCATGTGGACATACAGACATGTGTGTGCATGTGTGTGTGTGAAGGCGAAAGGTTGACTTAAAATATCTGGCTCAGTCTCTCTCTGAGGCAAAGTCTCTCCCTTGAACCTAGACTTCATCAGTTCAGCTGGTCTATTTAGTCAGCTTTCTTCTGTGGTCCCTGTCTCTGTCTCCTGAGCCCTCGGATCACAGACAGGTTACCATACCTATTTGGCAACTATGTGTGTGCTAAGGATCCATACTCTGGCCCTCAAACTTGTACATTGAAAAATTTCCCCAGTCCAGGAAATTTATTGTGAAATTTACAGTAACCTCAATGAAGTGTCAGACCTCAAAGAATTAGTTTTATTTCAGTTATCTAATAAAATTCACCAATGTATTAGATAAACAAGACAGTCTTATTACTGAACTAAATCATATTATAAATTTCTTTTTTGGCATTGTCTATCTTATACAGAATAATATAGTAAAAAATTCAGCAATACATTCTGTTAATAAGCAATATTTGCCTTTACTTTTTAAAAATGCTTCTTAAGGACTAATTGTATAAAATTTTATGCATAATGACTTTAAACTTATCTTTGTGCTGTTTTATATTTTGCACATATTTTAAATGTACCTGTATTTATAAATAAAATTATTTTTAGTACAGCATAATAAAATGTTAGTATTTAGTCTGATATCCAAAAGCAAATGAGATGAAAATGTAATTTCCTTTTGAGAAATTTAACTTGTATAACTTTAGAACATCCCTATGAAGGACATAACATGGTAATACAATGTTATAGGTCACTAAAGTCATGGAAGAGTCTGAGTTCAGTTGATGAAAGTCTCATAATGGAGAAAATCTCTTAAATCATAATCTCTTGACTTAGAAATCTTTTTAGATGTCTATTATTCTTGTAAGCAGGGCTTAGGACGCCATTCTACCTACAGTCATCCACTCTGCGTGTCTAATGAGCCCTATTCAGTTACTGCTTTAATCTTATCTCTTTTCCCTTTACTATAGCTCTCCAGCATGCGCATTTAAGCATGTGCCTGCACATGAGCACGACCCCACACACAAGCCAAGGCTTTGTATGTACTATAGAAACTCTAGCTGTCTATCAAAGTTAGATCTGGCCAAAATCCTATCTCTGAGTTGCCTCCTGCAATTTTCCCACACCAAGCCAAGTTGGTCCCTGTTCGCTCAGTCATTGCCCAGAATTTTGCTTTGTTGTCTTGTTTACCTATTTTGCTTTGTGTGCGTCTTTGTGTTCTGACAGTCCTTGAAAAACATTGGCTTCTGCTTGCTATTGAAGGCTTTTTAGAACAAACTTCTAAAATTAATTTCTCCCTCTTAAATTCCATAGAATTCATTTTTTTTCTTTTAATTACTTAAAATAATATTTTGGTACGTATATGGAAGCATGGCTATGAAAATGATTTTCAAATATTGTAGCTATGCCGAAAAGCCATACTTTGTGCATTCATTTTTAATTAACTTCAATAATTATATAGGATTATAATGTTACTCTATTAACTCAAAGTGATACATTTTTCTGGTTTACTAACCCATTTGTCTTATTTTTGAGATTATAGTATAATTACATTTCACCCTTTTCTCCTTCTGATTCACTCATATACTCCTCTCTACTCTCTTTCAAGTGAATCACCTCCTATTTTCATTAGTTGTTTTTGCATGTATATACATAAATACATGTATGTTCCTTAAAATAATCTGGTCTGTATAATATTATTTATATGCATGTTATTTATATGCATATTTGATATATTTTTATGAAATTTAACTTGGGTTGATGACTTCCTAAAATAAAATATTCAAATTCTTTACATTTAAACTTTTGTCAAATAGCCAGTTGGAAGGGGCAGTGTAGGCTTAGTCTTAATTTCACTTTATGCATATATGATGTTTAAGTGTATATGCAGAACATGTGCATTTTTATAATGGTGATAAAGAAATTAGTGCCTGTGAGCATCCAGCTACTCTTGGTAATTATGTGTCAGTTCTGTTCATAAATAAAAAAATAAATAAATCTCACTGTCTTTCATAAACTGTTCTCATTCTCTGCACACTAATGATGACATTTTGCTGCTTTTCTGTAGAAAACATGTTTCTGTACCTTTGTTTTCTTGATGTTTGTGGTGGTAAATAGAAAAATACTAAAATGTAGGCTGTTATCACTTGGACATTCATGGGGTAAAATTTTCTAAGATATGAAAAGTGGAGATTTCTGTTAATGAGGCTATGCTTGGAGATGGAGGAAGTGAGGGAACAAGACATTTATGTCTTTTACAAAGGATACTAGTCAAGTCATCTTGACGAATAGAAGACTTAGGATAAATGTTGGAAGCTTATCCAGCCAGTTTAAAGAATAAGGTTCTCTAGGGTATGGAAGTCTTAAGAAGGTTGGGAAGACTCTTGGAAAGTACACGGTAAAATTAAAAGTACAAAAGTACATTATTTATTCTATACATACACAAAGTAAAGAAAAGGTAAGAAAAGAAATAAGAAAATTCTGACTGCATAGGCCCAGCCCAAATGTTAAAGCCTTGCTCCACTGATAATTTCTGTAAATACATATTAATTCTTTTAAGATTAGAATAATTACATATACAAGTTGTATGGAACCATTGGCATTGCAAGTTGCTTAATAATAATGTGAAGTACCTTGCATGTACTACCAACTCCATACAGCAAAAATCTGAAAATACTATATCAAAACTCCCCATCTAACGTCTTTACACACATTCCTATTTAAAGTTGTAGAACAGCTATTTTTATTAGCTCTGTTTTAACAGGTGAGACAACCGGAGAATGGGAAGAAGTTTCTCATGCTCACATAGTCCAAAAGTGCAAGAGCAAAACGTTGAAACCAGGTTTTGGAGGTCATGACTTTTACTAAACAATAGCCTCCCTAAACTTAAAATGAGAGCTATATAAATCACTGGTTTCAGCAGCTGATTTGTTCTGACATTGTTTTTGAAGATATCAAGGAAAAGTTGTTAGTAGGAAATGACTTTCTGATATATTCCTGGAGATAGCTAATGAAAACTTGCTTTAAGGGAAATCCATCAAAAATAATAATTGTTATTAAATACAAGTATCATAACAATCGAATTTCTAAAACTTATCAGTTAGAAAAAATAAGGTGTTGTGTATTTTCATTAATTATGCAGATGCTATTATAAAATTAACAGATGGGATATAACTTTTGGGATAAACTAATTATAAACTAAGAAGCCTGGTTATTGAAATTTTGAATTCTAGTGACTAGGACAACTAGGTAGTAGTCAAAGAAATACTGTTCTTATTTAACATTACATATTTTGGTGATAATTTATTATTTGTGAATTTTATGCATTGTATTTTGAAAATATGCACCCTCTCCTTCCAACTCTGGCCATTAGCACCCTATCCATCCTCCTACACATTCCCAACTGACATTGAAAATCATTCTTTTTTTACATTTTTTTGGAGGGATGGGGTTTGAGACAGGATTTCTCTGTAGTCTTGAAGCCTGTCCTGGAACTAGCCCTTGTAGACTAGGCTGGCCTCGAACTCACAGGAATCCACCTGTCTCTGTCTCCCAAGTGCTGGGATTAAAGGCGTGCCCCACCTCTTCCTGTTTTGTTTTTGTTTCTTTTAAAACATTTCTTATTTTGCCATTGAGCCCAATTTCTGTTGCCAAGCTCGTATTGGTAGTGGGATCTGCCCTAGTGTGCAGCTAGTCTAACAAGAATCACATCATTAATGGAAACTGACTTTTCTTCTCCCTGTTTTTATCAGATAGCAATAACTCTGCAGATGGTTTTGGGATTTTATACCCACCACCTTCCTACTCTATATTGAGATCTTGTCTTGAACAGATCTTCTTGTCCCAATCACACATGTTTGTTTCAATGTGCATCCAACATGCTATGTAGGGAAAACATTTTTTTTTGTCATCAAAAACCTCTGGCTCTTATGACTAAGAATATCCCTAGGACTTGGAGTAAGGGATATAATAAGTATGTCCCATTCAGTGCTAAACATTTCAGAGACTCTCGTTTTCTGAATGCTCACTGAACATTTTGTGTGGAATAATTTGTATTTGACAATTCTGTACCTTATTATGATTTATCTGACAATGTATTTTTGATCAGACTCACCTCCATTTTCATCTCCTATGTCCCTCCCTCTATTATTCAACCTGTTATTCTTTTCTATTACCCCCCTTTCTTTTATGACTGAGTTAAATAAGGTTCGCTTGTTTGAGCTTGTATAAGTGGGCTAGTTAGTGAGTAGAGTGTGGGCAGTCCAAGAAACTCACATCTCCTTCAAACTTTTCTAAAACTTACTTTTCTATCTCACTGCTTACTTTCCTTATAGATTTTGTTAATGTTTTCCATCCTTGATGCTATTATAACAATATACACTGAGCTAAAAAAAAGTGAAGGCACAATCATTCCAAATTGTACTGTGTAAAGGGAAAATATGTGCTTTCTTTCCCAGGAGGTGGATTCTTTATGCTAAAGATGTGCTATGCCAAGGACAAATCCCAAAGCCTGAAGACTATATATATATATATATATATATATATATATATATATATATTTCACAGTATGTGTTCATTTAAATGTAAAATATTCAAGCTTAAAAGTGAAATTTATATTGGTCTTTTCAGGTAGATTTTTTTTTCTCTCTTTGTTCTCTAGTAAACACCATTTCTCTCTCTCTCTTTTTTTTTTAGCCAAAAGAAAAAGGATCTACAAGAGTTCATGCTCTGAACAATGTCAACAAGGCACTGCAGGTCTTACAGAAAAATAATGTAAGTGGTGACCTGAACAGGGTCTGAACACCAGGAAACAGCATGTTTAATGTTTGAGAAAGGGCTTTGGCCCAAATGTAGATAAGGCTTCTTAAGCTCTCTTGTAAATCGCAGAGGCTCTTATTCAGAGCCCCTGTGCTAGTTCCTTTGTATGTGCTTGCAGCTAATGTAATTCTGGAAGCCAATGAACACAATCATAGAGGACAGAGAAAGGTGAAACCTGTGCCTGCTATGACTTTCATGTTGTTTCTATATGTTACTTGATGTAGCTGTTTTAATAGACTGACTGAATCCTTCATGTAGCAGTATTCTGTAAAACAAAGAGACATGGATTCCTGAATGGTATGCCATGTTTTCAGTTCTACTGCTAACATACTTAGTGCGATTCAAGCTAATATTTGTGACACTAAACACACATTGAAAATAAAAGTTTAACAAAGAAACAACTACTATGAAGGGGAAGAATTGTTTGGTTTAGTATACTTGGATGAAAATATATATGATGTACTAGAAAAAAATAAACAATCATAACTAAATGAGTGATCAGGAGAGAGGAGATCTAGTCTCCTCTGAGAAAGACTGAACTAAAGTTTACATCATGACCTTGCAGGGAGATAGTTTTCCTTTCATATTAACTTCTACAAACTTTCTTATAGACCAATAGGTCTATAAGGCACTTTTGGTATATTTCTGACTATATCCAACACTCTTTAAAGTGTAATTTCAAAAATATTTACCATATATTCTTAAAATAACTGCAATACATAATAGATTTTTAATATTGTACATTCTTGCATGTATTTCTCAACTCGTCTAGTCATAGTAGGCTAACATAAAGGATATAAAATTGGAAACTGTAAAGTAACAGGTTGAATTTATGAATGTACGGTCATTGTCACGTTTAACATATGAAAGTTATCTTATTGAAACTTTACAAACATGATTGCTTTCCAGCTTCAAATTTTCGGTTTTTCTGATATTAGACTAAAATGACCTAATGGAAATAACAATTTTTCTAGCATATTAGGTAAAAAGAGAAGTTCTTTCAAAAGTAAATACTGGAATGAATATAGATAAAATCTATTGAAAGAGTATCTAAAAAAACTGCTGTTTTGCTGAAGAGAATTCAAACAAATAACAAAAACACAGTATTATAGAAATCTTCTAAGTCTATAAATAAATCTTAATCATAATAGATTTTATTTAAAGTAATAGAATAATCATTTTAATAGTAACATATTTAATGTTAAACGAAGTATAAGAATAATATAAATACTTTGAATATTTAGAATAGTTATTTCATTTCTCCTCATGCTCCAAAGCATAGTAGACAGATATACAAAATAGCATTCACTTTCTATAAATTCTCCTTATAAAGTTGAGTATAAAAACACAACAGTTTAATAATTTTGTTTAATTATTCCGAGCTCAAATCTGTGCTGTCCTCCAGGCATTAAGAAAGTTCTATCTTTGCCATTATCAGTAATGTTATTCTTTAATGCTCTAGAATGTCCAGAGACCAATAGATATATCTGGTGCTATTTATAGTTAGAAAAACAATTAAGAAAACCTTTAATCTATAGTCTGTTGTGAGAACCACTAGCATAATGATCATAAAAGTCTAAGTTATCTTGTGAAGCCAAATGCAGTAATTACTGTCCTGAAACAGAAGACACATTCTGTACTGACTGGATATTTTTGTGTGTGTCAACTTGAAACAAGCTAGAATCACAGAGAGGAAGGAGTCTCAGCTGAGGAAATGCCTCCTTCTGTAAAATCCAGCTGTAAGGCATTTTCTCATTTAATGATCAATGAATGGGGGAGCACCCAGCATACTGTGGGTGGGGCTATTTCTGAGCTGGTGATTCTGGGTCATATAAGAAGGCAGGCTGAACAAGCCATGGGAAGCAAGCCAGTAAGCAGCTTCCCATGATGTCCTCTGCATTAGCTCATGCCTACCAGGATCCTGCTCTGTTTGAGTTCCTGTCCTGACTTCTTTCATTGATGAACAGCAATGCTGAAGTGTAAGCCTAGTAAACTCTTTCCTCCCCAAGTTGTTTTTGGTTATGGTGTTTCATTACAGCAATAGAAACTCAAAGTAGAACACATCCAAACCCAAAGTTCAAAAGACTATAACTGAGGATTAGTTCCATAAACGGGCACCATTGAAGGACTTAACCATGGATAGTGATGCATTAAGTGGCTAGTTGAATAAAAACACTTACTTTCTCTGAACTATAAAAGAAAATTGCTAACTTGATGAAAGGTGTAGCTTTAGTAGAGTACCATGAGATAGATGTGCAACACAATATGAATATATATATATATATATATATATATATATATATATATATTCTCAAACAATGACCTGGTGACTTGAATCTTCTCTAACCACCTCATTAATATCCTTCCAGTGTTGTTGATTGGATAATTGCCAACATGAATATGTGTTGTGTTTGTGGGGAGGAGGCTATATAAAATCACAGGCAGTGGACTTATCTCATAGAAAGAAAATAACAGGTTAGGTGGGTTTGGGTGTAAACAGGGCAGGATACAGTGTATGAAACATCCTAGTTGTTCTTACTCTGTTGTTCTGGGTGAGTCTTGAAACCGATACTAAAAATCCTTATGTTGTCCATTGTCTCGCATTGCTGAGCAAATAAGGAAGTCATTCTCTTTTGAGACCATGCTACTTCCATGTGCTGACAGGAAGCAGAGATGGTTTATCTTTACAATATCAACCAGGTAACAACATACACAACCCCCTGGGGCAGAAAAAGGTTAGAGAGTCATGGTCATTTCTAATGCTTCAAGCTAAACCAGTTCTTGTTTCCTCTTTTTCTATAACTTCGTTTAAAAAAAATTATTTACTGACCATTTCATAGGTGAATAATATATTTACATCATTCCTCCCTTTTTTTCCATCCTTCAATTCCTTCTGCGTCCCCCACTTCCTCTCAAATCCACGTCCTTCTATTTTTTTAAAATATTATTATTACAAATGCACAGATACACACACAAATACACACACACACACACACACACACACAGAGAGAGAGAGAGAGAGAGAGAGAGAGAGAGAGAGAGAGAGAGAGAGAGAGAGGATGTGGGGGGATTGGATAACTTACCAGGTAGTTTGTCCCCGAAGAAGACTAATTTTTCCTCTCTCAGTAGCTGTATTAGTTAAAGTTTCTATTGTTGTGAAGAGACATCATGACCATGACAACTCTTATAAAGGAAAACATTTATTTGAGATGCACGTTACAGTTTCAGAGGTTTAGTCCATTACCATCATAGAAGGGAGCATCATGTCTGGGAGTATGGTGGAATGCAGGCAGACCAGATGTGGTGCTGGGGATTTCTACATCATGATCTAAAAGGCAACAGGATGTGAACTGTCTCCTTGGGTGTGGCTTGACCATGTATGAGACCCCAAAGCCTGCGTTCTGAATGACACACTTCCCCCACCAAGGCTACATCCTCTCTACAAAAGCACACCTTTTAATAGTGCCCCTCTCTATGGGAGACATTTTCTTTCAAAACAACACTGCAGCCAGTATATTGCCTGTAGCTTTTGATCCTGCATTGACATTGGCATGTCAACTGATGGCGTCATTTTCAGGTCTTATTTACAAAGCATAACCTGGCCTTACCACAGATACTAGTACTGAAGGAGGTGTGGCCAGAGTGAAAGAGATCTGAAGATGAGAATAGAGACACAGGTGTTCTGAAGGAAGAAACGGGAAGAAAGGGAAAACTTTAAGTGGTATTGAGGAGGGGCAGCAGCTCATTCCTGTTCTTTTATCCCCACTTGAATTCTGCTCATATCTTGTCTTCATAGAACATGCACACCACTTTATGGTCTGATTTTATTTTTATGTGGCAGTGGTTTTATCATGACATTATCTCTGCTATCACTGGTTTAGTTTAGAAAAACCATGTATTGGGAAGAAATCACTTCTAAGTCCAGTGATACCATCATTACAATATTTGCTGAGAGCAAAGCTAATTTGTTTTTCTTTCTTTCTTTTTTTATTGATTTTTATTGAGCTTTACATTTTTCTCTGCTCCCATGCCTGCCTATTTTTTTGTAATAAAGTTGGGCTGGCTATGGTACTGAGAAACAAAGAAAGGATAGTACAAATTCCAAATTCCCGCGGAATAGGGTGACACTATGAAATCACTTTGTTATCTCACCAGGTCTAGATTTTACAAAATTATCTAGAGCCTCTATTTGTTTGTGGCTTTTTTAAGGGGTAGAGAACAAATTTCCAATGAGAGGGAACATTTTTCTCGTATCAATTCTATCACTTCAAAACTATTTTTTTTGTGTGTGAGCACTGTTTTAGGAGAACTTAGAAGGCAGTTCTATGGTATTTTCGGCCTTTTTTCTCTCAGATAAGATTATTTAATGTGTAGTTTAAATTTTCTGTGGTTGGAAGACTCCTAAATGTGTAAAAGGCTTGTGGCACATAAATGAGCACCTGAGTTTGGATTGCCAATGTGCACATAAACGCCAGCCATGTAGGTAGAAGCCTCTAATGCTGGCACTGTGAAGAAAACCACAACTGTTGTGCTATAGCTATGCCATGTCCTGAAGACTGTGCTCCTCCCTAACATTTAAATCTTACACTCCTTCAATATCTTGTTCAATATATTCCATGATGCTTGGACAGGTTGATATTTAGGGCTAAAATCAAAATCAATTATTCTTAGCACTTTGTCAGTTGTGAATCTCTTGCATTAACTGCTACAAACTGCAAACAAGACAAGCTTCTCTGAGAAATGCTGAGAGGAGAACCGGTCTTTCAGCACAAACTTAAATATTTACAAGGCAGTTTGATAACATGACCATTTGGCAAAACAAAGTTGGTTATATGGCCTTGCTGGCCAGGGCATGTGACCAGGTCCAATAATACCAAGGGTGACTTCCCTTCTTCAAAGTGGGTGTCTGATAAATAACACTCCTGCCACCTTTCAACAAGTGGCTATAGCTAGTCTGGGAACTGGATTTATAGCATGGAGAGAACACAGCTGCAAGGATCATTGGTCGCTTTTCTCCCGCAGCTGCCTGCATAGCATCTTTGGGCACTGTGGAAATGAGCCAGCAGGGAGGAAGTTTCCATCTCAGCTCCAGCATGATATCTGTATGTTCAACGATAAAAGTGTGTTGTGTCTTTAGAAACAGGCTCTTACCATAAAACTCTGCTGGGTATCCAATGTAACTAGCTATATCTTGTAGTTTGTGGGGGCCTAATGGGAATTGCTTCACAAACAGCACACAGAGAAATAGCCTACACCTGACACTGACGTTTTAACTTAATAATCCTTAGCTTCTGGAATCTGCATTTTTCCATCCATACAAAATCCCCCCTTTCATACTTCTTAAAATTAATTTTAGTCATGTTATAAAGTAATATGTTTTGATGTGACTTCTTTATAAACCATAATTTGAACATTTTCTTCAGGCCACCAACCAACTGTGCTCTGTCATCTCCCTGGCATTTCCAAATTTTATAGTTAAGATTTTTTTTAGAAAGGTATTATTTCTATTACTACATTTTCTTTTTTTTTCTATGCACACTGAGGGTTTTGTTCAGCTATTCAGAGGAATGAATATATATCATATTCATGGAAATGAGTGGAATTGGAAATTATTATACTAAGCAAATAAGTGAAAAACAAACATTACAAGTTTTCTGTCATACACACAATGCCTCTATCTATCTATCTATCCATCTACCTACCTACCTACCTGTTGATCTCTCTGTGTATACAATCATCAGTCTTTATATTATCTGTACATATGAAAATATAAGTGATATTATTAGGGGAAATTATATATAAAATGGAGGAAGGGAGCCAGGAGGTGGTGGCACATGCCTACTATTCCAGCATTCAGGACAGAGGCAGTTGTATCTCTGAGTTCCAATCTCATCTACAGAGCAAGTTCCAGGATAGTCCGGGACACACAGAGAAATCCTAGAGGAAGGGGGTGACAAGAAAGGATGATAGGAACAGCAGCAGCAACAGTAACAACAACAACAAAATTCAAGAAAGGAAACTATCACAATACATTCTTCTACTTGGAATACATACAAGAATATAACATAAGACAGAAATGAAGCTATTGTGGGGGGTGTACATTCTGAAACATGTAGGGAAACAGAGAGACAAGAGGTTATATATTAGAAAATCCAACATTTAACTTGTAGACAATGTTACAAAGAGGCTCACACTGAATTGTACATTTTCTTTTTTTAATTGAATTTATTGAGCAATACATTTTTCTCCCCTCCCCTCCCTTCTTCTCTCCTCCCCTTCAACCCTCTCCCAGGGTCTTTCAGGGTCCCTGTACTCCCAGTTTACGCAGGAAATCTTGTCTTTTTCTACTTCCCATGTAGATTATATCCATGTACATCTCTCTTAGAGTCCCCATTGTTGTCTAGGTTCACTGGAATTGTGAAATGTAGGTTAATTTTCTTTGTTTTCTGTCTAAAGGACTTTTGAGTGAGTATATATGATATTTGTCTTTCTGGATCTGGGTTACCTCACTCAATATGATGTTCTCTAGATCTGTCTATTTACCTCCAAATTTCAAGATGTCATTATTTTCAAACCTCATAATAGGTCTTCAAAAGACTTGCTCATTAGAAATGCTGATTTCCCATATTCCGGAAGAAACCAGTACTGTTAGCTCTGTGAAAATACTAACTGTTGTCTATTTGTCAAATGCTTCAATGATTTGTATCCACATCATCATCATCATCTGTGAAATATTCCAAAATATTCTTTTGTAAAACAGAACAATGCACAACAAATACATATCTCAATTTTAAATTCATAGTCCAATGCATTGTAATATTGTTACTCTTAAGCTGAAGAATGCTTTAATTTAAAAGAATTTGAAGAATTAGATAATATGAGTTTGCTAGTCTTACTAAATAACTTAGACTTTAACTTTTGCAGTGAGAGGAAGACAACTTTTTCAAGTATATTTATACCTAACCTGAGGTACTTGTTTATCAGTGATACTTTCATATGAAGGTTTTGTGTAATAATACTTATACACTTACAAATAGCATTACAAATTTTAGATTTTATTAAACTTAATGTTAATAATGCTTTTTAAAATTGTATGGCCAAAATTGCAAGGCTTGGAAAGGAAAGGTTATATATGCTTGCTTTTAGAAAAGTAACATAATATATTAACACATATGAAATGTATATTGCATAAAAGAATTCAATTTAAGTAATACTGCATGGAAAATTATATACATTTTACTTTATTCTGTAATGTAAAATCATTAATGAGGAAAATATGTGCTTTCTCAAGTGTTACTCTCTAGTGTCAAACTATAAAATAAACTTAATTATGTTTAGTTATAATACCTACTTTGCCAAAAAGTGTAGATTACATTTTGTAGTCTCCTAGGCTTCCTGAATTGATACTTTCATCTTGATTTGTTTCTTTTAAATTGCTGGTTTGTTTTGTTGAGACAATGTTGCTCTGTGTAGCAGTCCAGGCAGTCTTAGAACTCCCTCTGTAGACCAGGCTGGCCTCAATCTCAGAGATCTGCCTGCCTCTGCCCCTTTAGTACTGGGTTTAAAGGCATACACCACAATTGACTGAATGTTTGTTTTAACATATATCATCCTTTCAGGTGTTTATGTTTGCTCAAGGTTATAGGACTTAAAACAAACAGACAAAAAATCCTACTTCATTGTTAAATATGATGTAAGCAATATATGAAAACATAGCTTCATTAAAGTATTGTCCTATGTTACAACACTGAGATCAAAATGTTTAAATTATAGAAAGTCATTTCATTTGTTTGAAGCCACTATTATTTTAACATATCTTAGTCCATATATGTGGTATATAATAGCTGGTAAAAGTTATAGAATGAATGACTTCATAAAATTTAAACCATTGGAAATAGGGAAAGAGAACAGTAAAATGGCTCACGGGGTAAAGGTTGTTTGTTGCCAAGATCAGTGACCTAAATTTGATCCACAGGATCCACATGGTTGAAGGAGAAGACAATCTGTTAAAACTTGTCTTCTACACATACATTGTACATGCATACAAAATAAATTAACAAAAATTGTCATAAGTCAATATTAAAATGATACAAACAAAGCAGGGATTGAGGAAAACTTGGTTTCATGGACAGGTATACAATCACAGTATTTTTCCCTTTTATTATATATATATATATATATATATATATATATATATTAGACTATTCATCATTCAATTATAAAATATACATTACATGCATGTCTCAGTGGAAGAAGAGAGCGGTGATTTATGTCATAGTTCTTGAAATTTTAAATAGTTTAAATCTTAATTTTTTTTAGAAAAGCACAATACTGCAAGGCAGTGAAGCCACATTGAATTTTCTCTAGTTTCAGATTTAAATGCATTGTATTTAGAAGGATTATGTAAATCCTTGAGACAAACTCACTTAACTATAGATAAGTATGTTTAACTACATGTTAATAATTTATAAAACTCTTAGGATGTTTATAAAGGAAACCTGGATCATTAGTATGGTGGAAGAAACTTAGTAGGTTATTTACTATTCGTGATAAATAAATATATGGATGTGAAATACAAATAAATGATGAAAGTATACTCATAAAAGGTAGCTACTAGAATAGTCATTTATCTAATAAAATCCAATCCATGGTAGGTTGTAAGCCATTAGTCACTGTTTAAGAGTGTCAAGATTCTGAATGTATACTCAAACTTTTAAAATGACATTAAATATTCTCTTTTAAAATGTGTTCATTTTTGGGTGCAATTATTTTATAAAATTTACTTTGTAGTAATTTTGGAATAGCCCCATTCAAATAGCAAGACTGAAGAGCGACAAAATAGTTTGTGTTTATTTCTTTTCCCTTCATAATTCATATCTTTTATTCGGGTATTATACAGAAAAACTAAGGAATACAAGTATCTACACCTGCAAATAAATGTGAATTGCAGAAAAGATCTGAGAAAGCCACATATCTTGAAAACATACTCTGAGAATTTTTTTTTATTTTCTGTTGGCTAAGTGGTATGGATTAGTTGTCATTAGGGTTTGCAGCTATGAAACATCCATGTCATTGCTGGCCCAAAATGCATAAACATTTTATTTGTAAACTGTCACTTTCCTTACTGAATGAACTGTAACTTTAACTTCCAAGTTAAAACTGTAAAAGAGTTAAAAACATAAATAATGGAAAGTTTCACCATCTCTCCTCCATTGCCTAGAATAAAAATGCATGACAAAATGAATTAGTGTATTCAGTCATAGAATTATTCTCATCGATCATACTCACATATACACACACACATACATCCTAGTATTTATTATAAGAATATCACTCACTTTTACCCATTCCTCCTCTCTTTTTGATGATTTGCTCTAATTTTTATTCCTCAACTTGATTTTTTAAAACTAGGTTCTTCTTTCGTACAATATATCCCAACCACAGTTTCCCCTCCCTCCACTTCTAGCTCCACCTCCAGCACCTTCCCATTCACCCAGATCCACTCCCTCTCTGCTTCCTCTGCAGAAAGGAGGGGATCTCCAAGAGATGACTTCCAGACAGGACAACAGAAGATACAAT
Source organism: Microtus oregoni (assembly GCF_018167655.1). Taxonomy (NCBI): domain Eukaryota; kingdom Metazoa; phylum Chordata; class Mammalia; order Rodentia; family Cricetidae; genus Microtus; species Microtus oregoni. The sequence goes on along the minus strand of NW_024544499.1, from coordinate 4,242 downwards.
AAGACAAGGCAAAACTCCTCATTTTGAGACTGGAAAGTCAACTCGCTATGAAGAAAAGTGTCCCAAGCACAGGATAAAGAGTCAGAGATCTGCCCATGTCCACTTTTAGGATTCTCACAAGGGTAGCAAACAAAGAGCCACAACATACACAAAGGACCTAGTGCAGATCCATGCAGGCCCCATGCGTGCCCCTTCAGTCTCTGTGAGCCCATGTGACTCCTGCTTAGCTGATTTGGTGGGACATGTTCTCCTGGTGTCTTACATTTCCTATCACTCCTACACAGTATTTCCTGCTCCTATTTTCACTCATCCATTATCCAATTGAGATTTCCAATTTAGACGCTCTATCCACATATCTGGCTGTGAGGCTCTGTTGCCATCAGTTGCTGGAGGAAGCCTCTTTGATAACTATAAGAAGAGGCACAAATCTATTACTATAGAAGAACGTCATTAGGAATCATTTCATGACTTTTTTTTGCCACTTGCGTTTGGTTCTACCATAAGTCTCTGGGCAATTCAGTCTCTGGTTCCTGGTCATACAGGTAGTGTAGGACATGGCCTTCTTCTCTTATTGTGGACAAGTTAAAGCAAAAGTTGATTGGCCACTTGCCCTTGTTCTGTGCCACCATATCTTTCAGGCAGAGCAGATTGTAGGTGGAGAATTGTGTGCCGGGGTTGGTGTCGAGGTATGTAGTTCCATAGCCTGCAGAGTACCTTCTTGCGATGAGACTAGAATGTAGAGGTGAATGTTACAAGCTTGCCCTGCTTGATTTCTCTATGGTCAGTGAGCTCAGTGGAAGTTGTCCTCAGCAACTGCTGTCAGTTTTCAGAGGATAACTTTTTTCCTAGCATCAGACTGGGTTGTTTACGCATCTCCATAGGACCTCTTTGGCCAACAAGAAAAGACAGTCCCACCACTAGTTGCCTTTTCTGACTACAAACGATGACCAGTTCAGACTCCCTACCCTCTATTGTGCGGAGTCCTCACTAGAGTCACCCTCATAGATTGCAGGAGTTTCTGCTGCACTAGGTTTCCATACCACCCCCTCAACTGCTCCTAATTCCAACAGTCCTAGTGACTTCTCATCACACCTATAGATCAATGAATCTCTTAACGCTTAGGAAAGAAACTTTTGTTTGCAGTCCATTTCAGTTAATATAGAGATCCACAACCGGTCAAGGTGCAGAGAACAAAGAGATTGGAAAGTACTCAGCCTTAAAGCAGTCATCTGGATCATGCCCCCTCTTCCTGATGCTCGGGGATCTTTGTTAAAGAGGAGGAGGAATGATTTTAAGAGCCATAAAGAATAAATGACTCCAAGGAAACAATATTTTCTTGCATTGTTTACTGCAGTGCTACATTGCAATGCCAAAGCAGTTGCAAATATGAATTCTCAGCCATACAGAGAGTTAAGCTTAAGCCAGACAAAATTCCAACATGGAGGGGGGAGTTGAGCAAGAAGTCCCACCCATATCTGAGTTCCACCCATACTGATAGTGCTTGGAGAGGCAAAATCAGTTTTTTTAAATTGTAGCCTCTGGCATGTTTATCATACTCCAGTGAAGGCCACATACCCAAGAGTATATGGAAGCAGAAGTTGGACATAATGGCCTTTATTTTAAAATAGAAAAGGACACAAATGGGTAGGGTTTGAAGAATGTGATGGATCTGAAAGAATTATGGGAAGACGCTGACTATTATTAAATATATTATTAAATATTTATTATTAATAATATTAAAT
>NW_024544498.1:0-25090 GCF_018167655.1 Microtus oregoni | reverse complement strand
ACACATGAAGAAATTCATATCTGTCTATCTATCTCCATCTATCTATCTGTGTATCTATCTATCCGAATCTGTAAATGATCATTTATCTAGCAGATACATATCAATTAGGAGGAACAGGCTTGACAAAAAATCCCAATAATATTTTATATCAAGAAATGCATGCACGTGCACATGCACATATACACACAAAATCAACACACATGTAGAGGTCAGACTTTATAGAATGCAGGATAGTGAATAGAATAGAATAGAATACATGTCATGGGTCTTCTGGATCTAGATAAGTAGCTTCTACCTGCAACAATTATGCAGGACATACAAAACAACATAATGAACAGTTGGAAACCTCTGGGGTGAGAATGGACATTTAATGAACAATTGAGTGAAGGGGGAGAATATTCCTTAAGAAACATTATAATATATATTTTTACAGTTTCATACATGTGTGTAGTGTATTTTGACCATTTATCTCCACATTCCTCTGTTTTATCCCCTTCTCACTACTTCAGAAATCCCTTTACTTCCCAACAAGTTGTCCCGCTACTCATGGCTCTTCTGTATTATTTCAAAATAACTCAGTTTTATTTGGGTTGCTTGTAAAACATAGATTTGGGATCATTACCGGAATATGTACAACTTATCAGTGGCTACTGCGCTAAAGAAAGTATCTACCCTTTCCTGTGTAGTCACTAGTTGCCAATAGCTTTTCAGCTATGCATGGTACCTCATGAACTGTTCTTCTGTCCAGACTGGAATGTAGGTAGGGTTAACCCTGGTCCTCCACAGGTAACCATGACTGCTATGATATTGTGAGTTCAACAGTTAAAGCAAGTTCATAAGAAAGCTCTCCAAAAATCTCTCCAGATCCTCTGGCTCTTGCATTCTTTTGCCTCCTCTTTCATGATAATCCTTTAACCTTAGAGCCAGAGAAGGATATAAATGTCCCATTTAGGAATAACCACTCAACAGAAACATTTTCTGAGCATCTTGATGAGTTGTGATTTTCTGCACTAACTGAAGCACACTACAAACCAAAGCTTCTTTAACCAATGTTAGAAGTCACACTAATCTATTGGTCTAAATGCACGTAGTAGGGAATTGGACAAGAGAACCACTTTACAAAATAGTAAGAGTAGCCACCTGGCTCACCAGTCAGAGCCTATGGCATCTTCAGTCATGAGTTTTTGACCAGGTTTACAATACCAGGCATCAATTTCCTCCTGTTGAGCTTGCAGTCTAAGAAAAAAGTGGTTGATTGCCCCCTCCCTCCTAATAATCATGCTGCTATTTCCCCAATAGGCACACCTTGCCTTAGAGAGTTGGTGTTGTAGCATAAAATTCTAGCACTGGGTTAGTGCACTGATGACTTTTCAACACCAGCATTCTGCATTACACTTTTCAATGATATTAAAGCTACCTAGCAGGAAGAAAGGTTCTAGTACAGTGTCCACTTGATTTCTCTATGTTCTACAATCAAAATGTCTTCAGCAACAGCGGCTCACTAAGTTGTGTTAGGCAACTGAGAGATATTCTGTGCATGAAACTGACTACAGCTTCTGTGAGCAGCATAATTCCCCAATACAGGGTAGAGAGAGCCAAATGAAACTGACTGTGAAATCATAGCTACAGTTAAAGTATGTTAAAGCTTAAGATTAATGAAAAACATCACTCCATTGGAATCCTCAGTTACTTCTTTCACCCTACCTCCTTTCTTGAGGCAATGACAAGAGCTCTATATGAATTCTAAGTCTGATCCTATTCCTCTTCTACTGAATATTCACCAAAGTCACTTATTGCTTTCATCACAGCATCTCTCGCGGTTTCTTCTTGTTTCTTTTTGCTTAATAACTTCATTAGCAATACTGTCCTTAATCTCCTTCAGAATGAAACAAACTAGTAAAATTGAGTAGACACAATGTCATGCCCTTAACCAAGAAATTATTTGCATTTGATACCTGCTGGGAAAGGTAAACCAATTTATTTCAGTGTGTCATTGGGTATATTAACCATACTGCAGGGCAGGCCTCATGCCTAGGAGTAGTTGGTAAACGTAAAACATATTTTTTGTGTATGCTTTTTGTTTTGTTTGGGTATTGCTTGTCACGTTGATTTTCTTTCATCTTTTGGTTTGTCTGTTTTGATTTTTTTTGTTGTTTTTATTGTTTTGGGAAAGGCAGAGAGAAAAAAAAAAACATGACGCTATGTGGGTAGGGAGATCTAGAACTCCTGGAAAGTGTTGGGGTAAGAGAAAGAACAGGATAAAAATATATTCTATGAAAAAAATAATACAACATAATAAAGAATTAGTCATACTATGACTGTATCATTTGTGGTCTTTTCAACTCTTCAAATTATGAGATAGTTAATATGTTATTATACTCAATATACTATTGATCCAGTAATATAGAGCTCTGATATTTCATGTAGATTCCAAATTCTTAGAAACATGATACATGAGTCTTTTTTCTTTCTATTTTTATGGAAAAAACCTTGGCAGGCAGGGGTGCTGCATGCCTTTAATCCCAGCACTTTGGAGGCAGAGGCAGGTGGATCTCTCTGAGTTTGAGACCAGCGTGGTCTACAAGAGCTAGTTCCAGGATAGCCTCCAAAGCTACAGAGAAATCCTGTCTTGAAAAACCAAAAAAAAAAAAAAACTTATATTTGAATAATAAGTACATGTACAGCTTTCAAGAATGGGGAGAAAGTATTAATTAGCACATCAAAATCATAATCAAGTTCACAATTGTGTAAGAGAGCTCCATGAAACCACTGAACTTGACCACTCTATGGGTATAAAAAGTTTTTTCGAGGTTGTTGAAACAAATTGCCAGGAAGTCTGACAAGAGTGGGTAGCAATAGGCCAATTAGAAGAGGAAATAGGCTTTATGGGGTTTTTGAAGGCTTTAGGAAAGATTCTTTCCTCTTGGAAGGTTTTTCTATATCTTGGGTAAAACAGGGTCATTGGGCTTTGCCCTCTGGAAAGGAGTCTGTACTTGTTATGGTCAGGCACCTGTGGCAGATGGCCATTTAGGGAGAAAAACGAAACTAAAATTATCTGATAAGAAGGTTTATGCGGACTGCTCCGGGTTAATTTTTTGTTTCCTCATCTCAGGCTAACCATTGTCATCTGCACAGCATTCTAGAGGCCTGCTTGTGACCTCAAATTCCAGCCTATTGTTGACAAAAGGGCCAAGAACTATCTTCCCATCACTACCTCTGGCTGAGCAGGATTGGTGTCGGAGGGGTAGTGGGAAATATAGGAAATGAGTCAAAGGTGGGGAGTCAGGCAGTGAGTAGACAGTAGGAAGCCTGAAGAAACTCTTTAAGAATCACCGATCCTTGGGTCATTTCAGTAATTGTTCCCTGAAACAAATTCTAAAGGGTCAGGAAACAGTTATTGTTATGACACAGGGTTAGGGTTAAGGTGGGCCTAGGTGGGGTAAGAGTCATCAGTGCCCAAAAGAGGATCATAGCAAGAATCTTACATTGGAGTCAGCCTTTGAAGACGATAGTTTACAAGCCAATTCATGTAAGATGTTTTAATCTTCTTTTCCATTTGACCAACTAACAATGTAATACCAATTCTGTTCACTGAGGGCAAGACAGGAGCCTTCCTTTTCAGTGATCAGAAAGTTGAGAGTTTTATAAGGCCACTGAGGCTAGGAAGGTGAACTGACTTTGTAGGTCTGAGGTTGGCTTCTAGATGGAGTGGATTATCTGTTAGGATAGATGGAGACTATAGCCCAGGATCCTGGACACAGGACTCTAGTCAATACTGAAGCTTTTGAACTTATTCCAGTTGTGACTGGGAGGGTAATGGCTCATTTCTCTTTCAATGTTGAGGATGAGTTGAACACGTAATGAAGTGGGGATGCATGAGTCATAGATTAAGGTGTCTGCATATTGAGACTAGACCAATACCAGAAGAAGATTCCTTATGGAGCTAGTTAGGATTTGGAGATTAAGGTGTTAACATACTGCCAAGACTAGAAGGAGAGTGGGGTGGATGATGGTTATTGAAAAGGCAATCAGCTGGTGTTTCTGGAGGATAGGAAGGTACCAGCAGAGAGGAGAGGAGGAAATGGTCTCAGGGCTATGGAATGTGAAGTTTAGAGTTACTTTTGTGAAAGGGATGGCCACCAGGAGATGCATGGGGTTGCATTGAGGGACTCATCAGTATCTCTGTAAGCACAGTACATTCTCAGGAAGTCATTTCGAATGGCCATCCATGAGGTGGCAGCAGAAGATAGGTCCTGATGTTGGAGATTTCAAAGCTTCAGCTGGATGATGGTTGTTGTATGGTCTCTGCTATGGCATCAGCAGGAGTGGGCAGATCCCCTTTGAGAGATTTAAAATTTTTAACTTTTTGTCTGGTGAAAGGCCCAAATCTTTCTAAATCAATATAGGTAAACCCTTCAACCCCTAGGCCTATTTGTCATCCTAGGGTTCTTGGATAGTGAAGATCACTGTGCCCCTTTCAGGGTCAAGTTTGAGTGAGAGTTATTGGGGTTTCTAACCCACAGCTTGAAGAGAAAAAAACCATATCTACAGCCCCAGAATGAGTAATTTTCCCATGAGGTCTCAGCCTTATGGTTTGGTTGTTTGGTTCCGAGGAAATCAAATACATTTAGAGCCAGCAAGGAGGGAAGAGGACAGAGTGAAACCACTATTGACTGAACAAGCTGCATAGAGGTCAAAAGAAATGTGAATGTCTGAAGCATATCCTGCTTCAGGACAGAAGGTAAACTAAAGGAGCTTTGGGAGGGGAGGGCTATGCAGCAAACATTTGAAAATTCCAAGCATGTTGTGCAGTCCTCTTGGTTGGGAGTGTGGAAAGAAGACTAAGCCCCTTAGAAGGAAAGATTCCAAATGCTGAGATGGGTGTTATATGGGAGACCCTAGGCTTCAGCTTTCCTGTCAAGTGGCAAAGAGTACTTATGAGGTCATGTGTTCAGACACCACTTAAGCTACAGAAGATGCATCCTGGCCATCAATCCCTGAAATCCGGCTACAGCAGGTATGGTGAGGAGGACCATATCCAAGTACGGGCCGACAGCCAGCAGGTGAGAAGCCTTCAGAAAAACTCAGGCACTGGGTAAAATGATTTTCTTGCTAGGATCAGTGGAGGATTGAGGCAGGGCATGTTCAGTATGGTCCTGGAGAAGTTTTCTGTGCTTTGTGGGAGCCTAGCCTGTTTGGATGCTCACCTTCCTGGACCTGGATGGAGTGGGGGAGGACCTGGACTTCCCACAGGGCAGGGAATTTGGACTGCTCTGGACTGCTCTTCAGACTCCAGAGGGAGGGGGAGGGGCAGAGGAGTGGGAGAGGAGTGAGGGGACAAGGGAGGAGTGAGGAGTGGGGGGAGGGGGGAGGAGTGGGGGAGGGGGAGAGGAGTGAGGGGGGAAATGGGAGGCGGGGAGGAGGCAGGAATTTTTTCAATAAAAAAATAAATTAAAAAAAAGAGTGAAAGAAGGTAATTAGTTACGAAGTGGAGCTCAATGCAGAGGTAAATTTTTCAAGAGCAAAATGACAGTTTTATATTAGCTCAAATCGAGGAAGGGAGGAACTCAGAGCATGCCTCAAATATGAGTTGGGGCTAGAGTTAGGAGTTGAGTTCAAGAAAGGTGAAGTTGAGAAGGTCACTTTGAAAAGTGAGTCTTAATGAGTCTATTAGCCATTTATACATTTCCTGAGAACTGGGGTAGGTGGGAATGTAGAAAGGCCACTGTAATGCTAAGGCCCTTTGAACAAACTGGGTGATTTTAGCGATTAATACCAGGCTAGTTTCTGGTTGTATGGATCTAGAAAGTTCAATTCTGAGCAAAGCATTATTCATGAGGTGGGAACAGACCATTTCTGCTGTTTCCGCCATAGCAGGGAAATTTTCTCCATATCCTGAGAAGGTGTCTGTTATAGTAAGAAGAGATTTATGTGTTTTGTTAAGTGGCATATGTGTGAAATCTATCTGCCAGTCCTGTGCTGGAAGATTACCCTGAAATTAGTGTGGGGTAAAGAAAGAAGGGTTGGGGCAGTCGTTGCAGATAGTCTAAAGAAGGGGGAAAAGGCTGGGTTAGAGGAAAAGAGACTGTAGAAACCAGTAGAAAAGTGGAGACCCACATGAAAGGCCTGGTGAAAAGCCACTAGGAAGGGGTTTCCCTTAAGCATCAGAGAGACAATAACTGTCCTGTAGAATTTTGAACCATTTGCTCATACGGTGGAAAAATTTGTCAAGATCAATGAGAGTTTGGAAGTCCAGTGTGCCATTTTCAGGCAATCAAGACTGATTGCCAAGTTTGTATTGATGTCAAGTTGTATTATTAGCAAAGAATATGACAGCAAAGTATAAATGGTATCTCTGGGCCTGAGAGAGGAAAAAGACAAACTTAACCTAGTAGACTGAGAGGAGTGAGTGAAGCAAGTGGGGACTTGATCGGGGGAGGGGGAGGGAAATGGGAAGCGGTTGTGGGGACGAGGCAGAAATCCTTAATAAATAAATAAATTAAAAAAAAAAAGAAAGTGGCTGAAGGTATAGACTCAAAATCTGAACTCAAATATGGTGGATTCCAGAAGCCTGAAGACACAAATAATCCAATCCTAGGAGGGCCAAGTAAGCAACTTGGTTCTGTTAGGAGAAATTATAACTGTAATATGAGTAGGGAGACCATCCTTTACCTTTTATGATTGCAGATAAATTTAATGAAGCTTAGTTTTTAAGGAAAGAAAGCTCGAAATAGCACAGCTAAGATAGGGAACATCAAGATTTATTTTCAATACTTAAGAGTTTCAAAACATAATGAAAAAAGAGTGTCGAAGTATTTGTAAAGCAGAAGAAAAATTAGAACAATATACTAAGAGTAAAATTATGAGAAAATATGAGAGAATTGAGGATGGTTATTCAATCTAGGAATGGAATCCCCACTTGTAAGGGATCAAGGGTGTTGAAAGCCTATAAAACTGTATACTAAGAACACAAACATAGTCAGCGACAGTTGAAATTCACTACTGGTTAGGCCCAACTACATTTTTCCTTTTGTATTCCTTCATGTTTACTTGCTTCTTGTTCAACACTTTCATGCTAAAGATGAATCTCAGGATACCATGAATGCCCTGTGTTATATCACAGTGTCCCAACAGACAGTGTTTTACATGTGGTTTTGTATATGATCATGAAAATCTTATTTCAGAGATTCCTGGTGACATTGACAAACTTTGATTATTATTGCAATTCATGCTTGTAAAATTATAATTATGTTTTTACATCACATTGTGGTGGTTTTCGTTTTGATTATTTTTGTTATGTGCTACCTATTATATGTCAATTGAATAATAGCCATTTTCAACTTTTGAACTATTATAGATATTCAATCAATCAGCACCTGATAGTGGATAAACATGCAAGAGGGTTGCAATATTATTGCATTATGTCCTTTTCTCACTTACTATGCCCAGGTGGTTTAATTAAAAAAAAAATAAGATCAATGTTTGTTCAAATTGTTTTTACTCACTAAAGAACACATTAAGAAAGACAAAGAGCTTTTTAATGATCATTTCTAAGTGCCTCTAAAGAGCTGTTAAATTGGATTATGAGGAGTGTTTTGGTAGTGACTGAAGTGTTATAAGAAGACAATACCTGCTTTGTGAAGTAAGGTAGATAAAAAATATTCAATGTTCCATGTTACTTTTCCTACACATGCTTTAATGAACCAGTGTGTATTTCTCTATTTCTTCATGAGATTGCCCACATAGTGGGCTCTTTGTCTTTCTTAAGGTGAATAATCTTGGCTTGTCTTCAGTTTGTGGAATGTGTTCACCTTGGCAAAACTGATTTGAGAAGAAAGACAATTCATAAAAAGCTTTTCATACTAAGGTTTAAAAACATTGATATTTATAACTTTTCTCGTTTCATATTAAGTCATAAATACCAAGATTATTCACTGTTTCACTGTTGTGAAACTTGAAGCTTTCCATAGAATTGTGCTCTCTCTCTCTCTCTCCCCTCTCTCTCCCCCCCCTTCTCTCTGCAGTTTCAAAGGGTTTCTTTTTTTCTATTAGTTACCTGATGCTGGTTTTGACAGAAGTGATGAGCAAGGGATTGCTATTCATGAAGCTACAGCCAGTATAGATTAGTAGTTGACTGTATGCTTTGAAGGTAAAAAGCCCTGAGTTCAATTTTCAGCACCCTAATTCCACCAAAGGCACTGCCATAAAGTAAAATAATGGGAATTAAAGATAAATATAAGTAAAACTAGAGAAGAGAAGCAAAGAAAGAACAAATACACAGGGATTTCAATTTGATGATTATGAAGCTAGAGATGTGGCTCTGTAAATATACTAGCTGCTTTTTCCTAGAATCCAGGTTTGGTTCACAGCATCCACATGGTGTCTCACAGCCATCTACAGCTCTAGTTTTAGGGGAGCTAACACCTTCTGGTCTCCACAGGTATCAGGCAGAAATGTGGCATACAAACATACATGCAGGTAAAACAGTCACACACATAAATGCTAAAATAATACAATTTAAAAGGAATATAGGTATCTTCAATTAAAACTTATGCTTATGTACAAGTAGAGAATTCATTCAAATATATTTCCTGTATTGACACTAGTTCAACAGAGAGATTAAGTTGCTTATTTTCATATAATTTTTCATTTACATTATTAGTTATAAAATCAGAATAAATCAATTATAAAATGAAGCAAAATTAATGGTTTTCATTTTTGTTTTTAAATCTCCATCTCTAATTCACAAACTCTAATAAAAGATTGCTAATATAGTTCAAGAAACATTGAATATAAGGGTAGAATTGAACATCATTTAGCAAGAAGAATGAGCAGCAACTTTAAAAATATTGCTATTTAATAGAATCTCTACCTTTCAACCAAGTTATCATTCATTCATTATTATAAGTGATCTACCATTGAACTATCTAACCAGACATTTTCCTTTTTAATTACTTTTGTTCATACAATACTTTGATCGTATTCTTTCTCCTGTCCCACTCCAATATTCTTCCCACTAACTTTAAGCTCTCCCTGTCTCTCCCTCTTCCGCCCCCCCTGGAAGAAACACCAATCCAAAGGAGGGGTGGGTAAACCCAAATAAAAACAAACAGGCAGACACAAACAAAAGAAGGAAGGAAACTAATAAGAGAAAAAGTCTTACCAAAACAGAACAAAACAAAACAAAGGTGCTTACAAAAAAACACCAACAACAAAAACACGGAACATTTTGTGTTGGTCCACTACCACTAGGCATGGGGCCAGCCGTTGACTGTGGTTGACAGACAGTGATATTCTATTGAAGGAAGTTGATTTTTCCTTTGCCAGCAGATATCGGATCATGATAGCTTCTTGGTTAGGAGCTGGACTATATGATTTTTCTATTTTTGAAATGAAAATTACCAATTACATTTTAATAATCAACTTGCAGAAAAGTTCATGTTATTCTCTTAGTATTATTATGCTTCCCTTAAACATGTTAGCTACAACCGAGCAGTGGTGGTGCACACCTTTAATCCCAGACCTTGAGAAGCAGAGGCAGGCAGATCTTCATGAGTTCAAGGCCAGCCTGGTTTACAAAGTGAATTCCAGGACAGAGAAGCCATATTTTGAGAAACAAACAAACAAACAAAAGTTAAATCCATCCTTTGGGGTGCCATTCAGAAAAGCATTTGTTTTTGTTTTGTTTTTGTTTTGTTTTTAGAAAAACTAAGTGAAGGTGACAGTTTTAGCTCACTGAGAATTATTTTGACTCACTATTTTTAAATAACAAGCCACTGGAAGAATGAAGCATAGGAGATAAGCTAGATTTCAAGCTGACAATGCAATGAAACTTTACCACATAGGAACAAAATGAGAGAGGTCCATTGAATATTTTTATTTCCTCAACTGGACTTTCAATGAACATATTGGGTCAGAACTAAAACATTTGTGTTGCCATACGTATACAGCTACACATTAATGTATACATATAGTATATAATGACTACAGAAAGTTTAAAAGAACACATTTACTAAACATTTTTCTAGACTTTTTTTTTGAAAACTCAACACTGCTCAATTTATTTTTCTATGAAGCCAAAAACTAATAGTGAGTAATTAGGTTATCATCATAATCATTATTGAAGCAGGATGCTAGCTAGCTATAGGAGCTGTGTAAAATATATTGACTGCCTTCCTCCAGAGTAATTGCTGGACCAAGCCTCTTTGTGCCCATAATCAATTTTAGCAATAAATGTTCTCTAGCTTGAAGCACTTTGTCCCACAAAAACTCAAGAGCTCTTTGAAAAAAATGATATTTCATAAAGATTTTAATCATTGATGTCTTTGTCTTGTATATGGACAAGTATTGATTCATTGTCAGTTTTTAATCACCTCAAATCTCAGCTAACACAAACACTATTATTTCAAGTATACAGGTATGACACAGCAATTTTCTTTTCTTTGATAAAATTCCTCATGTGTTCCTAGGTTGCTCTGGGTCGACAAAGTAGATTTGCTGGTTGTAACTATGCTTTTTTTCTGGATGCCTAGTTGCCTCCTAGTGTGTAACACTCTCCTATGAGATAGCTAGGGCAACTTGTCTCTCTTTCACACCTCTCATCTTCTCCAAACCTGGCTCAGGTGTGTTTCGACAGAAAAAAAAATTCACACAGAGTACAGAAAAACTGGTCTAACCCTTTTGAGGCCAACATTTGGAAGTAGGATGCAAACCTCTCTGATGCATTTTACTTGTCAAAGCAAGTCAGGGGCTGACACAGATTCAAGAGGCAGGAAATGAGGAAGAGAAGAGCAGCGAGACCACATTGAAAAGGGCATGGGCTCATTAAAGGATGAAATATTTGGACCAATTTTGTTGTTAATAAACCATTTAGAGCAGATGTTCTTGCACAATGTAGTTCCCTTGCCAAGTAATATTTTCATATAAGAATAGCCTCTAAACAATGCCAATATCAGTCTTTCTGAAATAGTATAGTTAGTTAAAACATAATTAGTTAAAACATGTCTAATTTTATTAAAATTAAAATATGGCTTAAGTGTATCAAAATTAGAAGCCATCTTTAAAAGTCTAAAGACAATAGATGTGTGTCCATATTTCTTTGAGTGCCATAACAAATATTCTCTGATGTAGTCTCTTATACATCTGTAATGTGATCATTTTCTGCCCCTCAATAGAACCTATGCTTAAAGAACTGGCTTACTGCGATTAGGGTAATCATAAAATGAAATTTGATCCTAGCATCTGAAGGTCATTGTGCTTGTACTCTCTTCCACCTTCCACATTTTCCTGTTAATAATTTATTCAACTTTTAAGAATCAGTAGAGAAACTCCTACTTTCTGTTATTCTCCCAGAATGGAAAAAAAAATCTCTCTTATTTGTACCAGCAGCACATTTATGACACCAGTCTCAAGAGGATTATAATTATAATTGCTTTAAAGTACACCTCTTTCCGAGAGGGTGACAAAATCTGTGAAAACAATAGCAATAGGTAAAGGGGAAAAAACACCTTTCATCTCTCTATTCTTCCTGATGTGTGGGACAGAATGAAGCATGTGACTCATGCTGATTAAATGTTGTGTAACTTAAATACTTCTCTCCTTTGACATGTGATGAAAACAAGTGAAGTGTTATATAATTTAACAACATTTTCTGCACAATTGAGAAAAACCAGAAGAGCAGTTTAAATAAGTGCTATTTACTTTCAAGTACCATTTTCTTCAAAATAAATCCAATAAATGGAGGATTTTTAAAATGCAACTGGCATGTTTATATGTTTATGAAATGCCTAAAGTAAATGCACAAACCCAAAACTTATTATTTTATTTTCTGCTAATTTAATCCTCATCACCTTTTAGGACTTTAATTTTATTTTTCACTTTAGTTGATGATAACAAGAGAATAGTTCTCCAAACCTTTAGACAATATTGCCTTAGTTGAGTTACTGCTCAGGAGCAGTCTTCGCCATATTTGTTAAGAATGCCAGTCATATGGATATCCCAAGGAGTTAACAGAATCTCTGATGTTAATCAATATAACAATTTACAGGTTTCGTTCTTTTTTCAAATGTTTAGTCTTTGTGAGGATGTATTTATGGGTGTCTGCTTGGAAAGTGACTAGATGAGCACGTGTGGTCGTGTATATGTGGAGGTCAGAGAACAACTTTGGGTGCCAGTCTATATCATTACTTGACACAGGGTACTTACTGTGCTCAACACTGTGAATATCAGCCTAGGTTGAACCATCTTCACAGCCCTAAACCTGAGAAAAAGATCATAATGTATATGAAAGAAGTACCACTTTGCCCATTAGCTTGCCACAGATTCAGCCCAGCATAAAGAATAACTACTTTTGTCAAATAGCATGTGACATTAAGTAACTAAAGGGAAAGAACAGAAAGAACTGATTACATGAAAACGTTGCTATCTTGAGAGAGTGGGGAGATGACTATGTGGTTAAGAGCACCTCTTGCTCTTGCGGAGGACCTGGTCTAGGTTTGGTTCTCAGGGTCTCTTCGCACTGCTCCGGCTTCTGCAGGCATGTGACATATGCATAGAAGAAGAAGAACACTCATACCCTATGAACAAAATAGCAAAGTGAACAACAAAAACAAGTTTTAAAACTCGCATTTTGGAGATTATGTAGGTGCGCAAATTATAATTACCTATCAGTAATTCTGAATGATATTATAAACAAATCACCATAACTTAAAGAACATTTAGATAGCAAGAATGGTTAAGAGATTGGTAGGTAAAGTGTCTACATTTAGAGTTTATGTAATGCTTAATTGTGGTGACTTTAGAAAAATTATTTGTATTCTCTATGCCACAAATTTATTATGTGTAAATTATAGGTGGGTTTCCTTGGTTATTGTAGAACTTAATTAAAGCAAAATATGTAAGGTACACTGATGTTTGGCTCAAAAATTAATGAATAAATCTATGTGAAAATGATTCATATGGAAAAAGCCAGTCTTCAACCATGTACTACTACTACAATATTGGAAACATCTTCTGGTTCAACTTGTTAGAAGGAAATAGAAATACAAGAGGCATAGAAGCGTTTACTTACATATTCTATACTTTGTAACCTTATGAATCATTTCCTTGATTTAGTGTCTACAAAGTGGCCTTCAGTATAGTCTAATAAAATATTATGAATTGACCAAGGTTCACTTCCTCAGTTAGCAGCAGAATAGCATGATTAGGGGAAAAACAATGTTTTGTCACACACGTTGAACACATACAATTGCCCAGGACTGTAACTAGGAAAATATATATAAATTAAAGATTAAATATAAATTTATTATTTATTGAATACATGAATGTTAAGTCATTGCTTTTACATGTGTGAATAAAATTATACCACCGTAGATTTTATTTCATTCTAAGTACTGATAGATAATATTTCCTCAGTAATCTTATTTATTATGTCATATTTGTATATGACATGTATATATGTATATGTGTTTACATACTTCAAAACAAAATGCTTCATTTTGACAACTTCATGCTATATTTTTATGTAAAACGCTTGTTGGAATAGATCATAACTCATTTATTTGCCTATCACTATGTGTCCAAATATAAATAATTTACTATGTGATTTAGTATAAAAATTAAAGGTATCTTTCAGTATTTCAATGTATATGGAACATATAATTCTTATAAAAAAGAGTTATTAAATTCAAATATTGTAAGTCTTCTATGTTACATTTTTTAATTTCATTATGGCTATATAAAATAATATATAATACAAAATTACCAAAGTTTTGCAAATTTTAGTTTTTGAAAACATGGAGAAATGAACTAGGATTATCCATGGTAATTTACAAATGGTAAATCAGAAGTCTAAGTAAAAAATTCATTTTTTTAAACAAAGTTTGTAAGACATAGACTTTATCAGACAATGAAATATGCTGACTTTGTTAATCATGTTTTTCCTTTATTGTTTGAAACAAACCATTTATAGACAATGACTGGATTGCCTTTGATTGTTGTGTTGCTACTGCTCAAGGTTGTAATGTGAAATCTGCCTGAGTCATTTTTTATGAACTTAATACTATAGCATACACATTGGTTGCTAGTGATTATGTTTTATAAAGATACACTGCTGAATAGAATGACATTTTGCAACTGGGGTGAATGTGAAAGTATTATATTATATAACTTAGCTGTTGAGTACTTCTTAGCTCCAAGGAATAACTTGGCTTTTTCTTCATTATCTTTGCAGCCAGATTTCAGTGCTATTTCTGGTACATAAGAGTCTCTAAAAGTATTTGATGCTAAGTGATAATGAATAAATACATGTTAATTTTCATCTGTTAAATCCTAAGAACATTCCAGAACTTCGATACTCCTGTTAAAGAAGAAAATGTATTCCAGTGATACATTTTGGTTTTTGCGATGACATTCCTAGAGATATAATTGGTAAATTAAGCCTAAATAAGAACATTTGGGCTTTCAATTCCTGCCTGACATGGATGTCTGCGACAATTTTTTTGCAATGTGTGAAGTGTCAAAATAGTGATGGTTCATCCACTTTCTCATTTTTCTCTCCCGAGTAACTAGCTTGACTATACAGGCAGATTCCCTAGCCCAAGAATTTCCAGGTGCATTTATTTGGCTAATGGCAGCTCTTAAAAGAAACATGAAAGAAAGCATCTAGAATGATAAGGACACTTGAGTGATGGGAGATCCTCTCAGGCAGCCTTCTTACTTGTTTAATTGTCTACAGGCCAAAAATTGCTCTCTTCTCTGAGTCTAGGAGTAAACATAGTTCTCTATTCTAGTGGTTTCATAAGACTCTATCTTCATCTTTGCAAACATTCTTTTGATAAGCTTTTACAATATTACTCATTCTTGCAATGGCTGATTGATCCTCAAAACAAAGTTGGAACCTTACTGCCTGGTAAGAACATTTAACATGAAGGATGACACAAGAAATATAATTTGAGTTTATCAAACACTTTCTCAATCTGGGACTATATTAAACACATTACATTTATTAGTTATTTAATCTTTATGATATCAAGCTAGATAGTGCTATTGATCACTCTGAATCTAAGCTCACAAGAGGGAATTGTCAAGAAGTATGAGCATTATCATTCAAAATACAGAATAAATTCATGATAGTTAGCATCTTTTAAGCATATCTTATTTTTTTAAAATTCCATTCTACATAAAATTTTCACATCATTACCACACAATCTGGGTAATACAATATTTTGTTTTTAAAAACTGAAATAATTAGGCATGGATTAGAAGGGACACTTGCCCACATTTCATAAGAATATAGAAGATTTGGATTTCAATAAAAGCATTGTGAATGTAGAGTAAATTTTATTCATAAAATTACAACTTTTGTGCTTTGTAAAACACATTTTATCAGAGTGAAATTTTCTTTCCAAATACTCTCTCTATAACACATAACCCTTTCAATCATTACATTCCTAAAATTAAAGCTGAAGCATGTTTTATTTGTCTTTATTGAGAGGCTTGTAAAGCATTATTAACATGTATTGTTCACAATTTGTACAGTGCTCATTCTTAAACACGCTAGTCCACAGAAGTATCATGAGGTTGTTACTGTTTCCAAGTATGATTGCTGTTCATTGAGCTATATAGCTTAAGATATATATATATATATATATATATATATATATATATATATATTCCTGTATGTATATTATGCTGCAATACAATTGTTGTTAAATTTTTTAAAACCATACTTAAGGAATTATATCACCTATGAAGAGTTCCTCTTTAAACTATAGTGGGCTGTTTCATTTTGTGCTGAGCAGTCAGTCCAGCAGCATTGCCTCCCCGGAGATCTTGAATCCTCACTTTTGCAGTCCTTTTGCTGTTTCCAGTGTCCAGACATTTGTAATCACTGAGCAGTCTCTTGACTTTTTGAGCAACAGATATATCCAAGGCTTGACCTTTTTGTAACCAGAAGGTCATGCTAAATTATCCGTGTGCTCTTTACCTCTTACTGGAACACTATATTGATCCTTCTGTATTTTCAGGTTAAAAGACTAATGTAACTCCGAATAGTTAGAGGCCCCTTAAACAGCTTCACAAATGCATTTCTGAGCTTTTCACAGTTGGGTTTTTTTTTATTTTAATTGTTCTCCTCTTTGTTTATACCACCTATTAATATTTTTAACATTGTAGGGGCTCCCATGTTTCTTAGTTCTTTACTTACAGTACTATAGAAGGGTTGCTATTTTATGATCACTTCATCTTGCTACTTGGGTTAGCAAAGAAGTCAATAACCTCATGGGTGAATCTGCTGAGTAATGTCAAAAGTTCACTGAGTTCATTTAATAAAGGAAGCATTAGTCATGAAAGGAACTGAAGACAGAGAGCCACAGAGTCATGTGGAACAAAAAGGATGTGATACTTTCTTTTACAAAATCATTTTCTGCACTTGAAAGGAAAGCCATTAACGATGGGATTTTAGGAAAATAGGATGCTTTTCATTACCCTAAATGTCACCTGTGAACAAAAAAAAAGATGTTACAGATATCAAAGAAGAAATGGGATAGAAACAAACTGAGATTTAATTAAAATAGCCAAAGAAGCAACAGAGTAAGGGCGTGAATCTTCTATGAGCTTTCCAATCCACCATTTATTTCCTCATTCTCAGTGATTTATGTGCACAATTACAGTTCTCCTTCCTTACTATTCTTCTAGGGGCTACACTTATACTCTTATACTATTAACCTACTATTATAGGGGTTGTACTCATATACACTGCAAATGAGCTCAACATTTTCTATGTGATTCAATAGCATGCTAAAATTTCACATGTACCTAGTACTTAGCGCTAGATAAATACAGAAGCGCTAATAAAATAAAGGTTAAAATCAACCCATATTTATTAAATAAGAATGAGTTGCCCATCAAAATGCAATACCTACAGAATACAACATTTTTTCATTTAAACTTCACAAGTGTGCTCTGAGCTGTTATTATATCAATTTCCATTTTACAAATAAGTTCAAAGGTTTACTTGCTTTACTAGGATACCATAGCTAGTGAACAGGGCACCTGAGTACCAAAGTTAGCTTCTGCTGCCTTTGTAACCTGTGATCCTTTGCAGTATATTATCTATAATTCTGTCTAACAAGAAGTTGAGAGTAGTTAAAACCAAGTGCAGGATGCAGGAGTAATGAGATTTTTTTTTCTCTCTGTGGGGTAGTCATATTACATGTAGACTAAGCATCTGAAGCTCCGTGACATTTCGTTGAGAACTGCTTTCGTAGATGGGAATTTTACTCAAAAGTGCTTTGATATTTGCTTTTACATTAAAGCAAACATACATTAAAGGAAGCAGGGCAAACCCTGCTTCAGCATGTGCTCTTAAAGAACTGTTAAACCTTAAGATATTGAATTGATACTGCCATATCCAGGATGAATTCATTCAATCTCATTTGCTGGAATCATGTTTCTTCTGGATGAAAATATGGCCAGTGGAACAAATAAGACTTGGATTTCTGTTATGAGACTTCAGTGAATCATTGGTTATATATGTGCTTTGAAAACTGATAAAATAATAGTATCAGTCTCTTTTCTACTAACATGCTGATTCCTTGCACTAAGATCATCAACTAGTTATACTTGGGAACCTTTGAAGAGAGTAGTATCATCATTACTCCTCTTCCATTTTGGTCAAATTTGCCATTAAAGGGAAAATTACCGAGTCTGCGTCACATTTAGACTGTAGGTAAGATTCTCTAAGCTTGTTGGTCTTTACTTCTTTTCCCTAATCAAAGCATATGTTTGGTGCTATATGATATTTATATTAGGTGCTCTGAGACACATTTCATATTTCCCACCTTCTATTCTTTATGAATAAATGTCAGTTTCTCATCATTGTTCTTCTTGGTTTGTCAGAGTTTGTCTGGCAACCAATATAGACGCCTGGTATGGCCTAAGAACAACAATCTTTGCCAGAAAAAAAAATACATGTGCTTATATTAAAAACTGCTATATCCGGAAGATGCTTCTTTTCACAATTTTAGAAGACACTCTTTTCTCAGTTGCTTTGATAAAACTTGCTGCTGAAATAAACAGCATTTCAAGTTGTACTTTAATTTACTTGGAAAACAAAATCTCAGTATTATGTTTACATTCTTGATATTTATGGTATTATTAGGAAATATACAGTCATCTGCTTAAAGAGTCATAAAATATCACAGTTTTAAGATTTGCTTATACATAATAGTATACATAATAATCATTTTAAAAATCTTTCAGCATGTTAATGTTTTGTACTCTTTTCATTCTTACACTGTAGTTTCAAAAAGAACTACTGGGGCATAATTTCAAAAAAATAGTTTGTAAAAAATTGTCCTTAGTTGATATGATATCACAAAACCTGAGCATACAAGAATGAGTAACTTGCCTGCAGAAGCCAGGATTTTCTTCATAGAACGCACCTATCTAGGCAGCTACAGGGCCAATCATTGACATTGCTATCTGATTGTGGGACAATCCAACTTTTATGTCTTTAATCATAGATAAATCAATATTTTTTCTTGAATACAGGGATTTTCTTGATAAGTAAGTTACAAAGTTTATTTGCAATCTAAGTGGCTTGTGAGTAGTGGCAAATCACTAATGTTAGGCCTGTTATTTGACACGCAGGAGAAAACAATTCATGATTCGAGTCCACAGACTGGTATTTCCACAGTTATGTTTTCCTGGATCCACTTATTTAATATTTGTGGTATTATCATTCTTGAATATGTTTTCCCAGTTGGAAGGAACTACTGTCATCTGAGCATTATGTGTCTGATTTACCAATATAAGCTCCATGCAGCATCTTGCATAGGTTTGTTGATGTTCCATTAATTTCAGTGCTAGATAAGCTAAGTCTTTGTTGATAATCTGGGTGATAAGAGAGCTGGAAATAATCTCACCAAGAGGAATTGTGGATATTTTTAAATGAAAACTAGAAAATATTTGGAGTGTCTGTCAGAAGAAACAGTATCTGTACAAGATAACAGAGTAGAAAGATGAGGTTGAAAGAATAGCATGGTAAGATGGAAGGAGCAGAGAGAGGCTTCAAAAGTTACCTAGAACCAATGCAAAACATTGGATTTATGATTTCTAGTTTTGTAACAAAGGGCTGCACAGCCAAGTTCTTTGTCTCAACTGCTCCCATAAGATGAGTGCATTACTGTTAAGATGACGGAAACGATGCAACAGTGATAAGATCCATTTGCACAATTCAGTGTCTCCCATCCCTAGTTTCTCTAAGAATTTTAGGACTTCTTAGTGATTATAGTAATTTTTATGTTCTTTAATGGAATTTCTAAGTAGATATCCTAGAAAAATAAGTGGAAAACCTTATTAGAGTTATTTTCACCCTGTTTAATTCAATTTTTCTACCTACAGCCTCACCACACTGAACACCATGGATCTTATCTGATCCCAGAAGTTAAGCATGGTTAGGCCTGGATAGTACATGGATGGGAGACCAACTAGGATTACTAGGTATTTGGGTGTAAGACCACCTAAAATTACCAGGTCTGATAGGCTTCAAACTAACTACTGGCTAACTAACTAAAATAAATCAGATATTCTCAAAACTTGATTTGTTTTAAGATGAGAACAAGACTTTCTGAATTATTGTATGTAAGGTGTGACAAAAGGATGTTGAATAATATGACACGATAATTAAATTAATTACGCTCTAAATTTCAACTTGCTGTCATTAAGAGTTTACGTACATTTGTCCTAATGTTATAATTTCTTTGATCCTCATGATCAGCTTGAACTTTCTTTTTCATCCATTACTCCTGGCCACTTATTAATTTGATACATCAAATGCCCTTAAATATAGTTTTAAATTTCCAAAGCCTTTGTCATAGATATGAATCATAAAAAAATTGTAATTTCTTCAAGTGGGTGTGTTTTTTTTTTTATTTCAGTTTGGAAAGCAGCGCATAGACAACCTCTTCAGTGACCTGCAGGATGGGAAATGCCTCCTAGAACTCCTGGAAGGCCTGACAGGACAAAAACTGGTAGGAACCTTCTTTCCTTCTTTCTTTCTTTCCTTCTTTCCTTCTTTCTTTCCTTCCTTCCTTCCTTCCTTCCTCCCTCCCTCCCTCTCTCCCTTCATTCTCTTTCTCCCTCACTCTCTTCCCTCGCTCCTTCTTGCTCTCTCTTTTCTTTCTCATGTGTATGTATGTGGGAGTGGATGCATGTTTTCATGTGGACATACAGACATGTGTGTGCATGTGTGTGTGTGAAGGCGAAAGGTTGACTTAAAATATCTGGCTCAGTCTCTCTCTGAGGCAAAGTCTCTCCCTTGAACCTAGACTTCATCAGTTCAGCTGGTCTATTTAGTCAGCTTTCTTCTGTGGTCCCTGTCTCTGTCTCCTGAGCCCTCGGATCACAGACAGGTTACCATACCTATTTGGCAACTATGTGTGTGCTAAGGATCCATACTCTGGCCCTCAAACTTGTACATTGAAAAATTTCCCCAGTCCAGGAAATTTATTGTGAAATTTACAGTAACCTCAATGAAGTGTCAGACCTCAAAGAATTAGTTTTATTTCAGTTATCTAATAAAATTCACCAATGTATTAGATAAACAAGACAGTCTTATTACTGAACTAAATCATATTATAAATTTCTTTTTTGGCATTGTCTATCTTATACAGAATAATATAGTAAAAAATTCAGCAATACATTCTGTTAATAAGCAATATTTGCCTTTACTTTTTAAAAATGCTTCTTAAGGACTAATTGTATAAAATTTTATGCATAATGACTTTAAACTTATCTTTGTGCTGTTTTATATTTTGCACATATTTTAAATGTACCTGTATTTATAAATAAAATTATTTTTAGTACAGCATAATAAAATGTTAGTATTTAGTCTGATATCCAAAAGCAAATGAGATGAAAATGTAATTTCCTTTTGAGAAATTTAACTTGTATAACTTTAGAACATCCCTATGAAGGACATAACATGGTAATACAATGTT
Organism: Microtus oregoni; assembly: GCF_018167655.1. Classification (NCBI taxonomy): domain Eukaryota; kingdom Metazoa; phylum Chordata; class Mammalia; order Rodentia; family Cricetidae; genus Microtus; species Microtus oregoni. The sequence continues at coordinate 4,088 of NW_024544498.1, read as the reverse complement.
ATAGGTCACTAAAGTCATGGAAGAGTCTGAGTTCAGTTGATGAAAGTCTCATAATGGAGAAAATCTCTTAAATCATAATCTCTTGACTTAGAAATCTTTTTAGATGTCTATTATTCTTGTAAGCAGGGCTTAGGACGCCATTCTACCTACAGTCATCCACTCTGCGTGTCTAATGAGCCCTATTCAGTTACTGCTTTAATCTTATCTCTTTTCCCTTTACTATAGCTCTCCAGCATGCGCATTTAAGCATGTGCCTGCACATGAGCACGACCCCACACACAAGCCAAGGCTTTGTATGTACTATAGAAACTCTAGCTGTCTATCAAAGTTAGATCTGGCCAAAATCCTATCTCTGAGTTGCCTCCTGCAATTTTCCCACACCAAGCCAAGTTGGTCCCTGTTCGCTCAGTCATTGCCCAGAATTTTGCTTTGTTGTCTTGTTTACCTATTTTGCTTTGTGTGCGTCTTTGTGTTCTGACAGTCCTTGAAAAACATTGGCTTCTGCTTGCTATTGAAGGCTTTTTAGAACAAACTTCTAAAATTAATTTCTCCCTCTTAAATTCCATAGAATTCATTTTTTTTCTTTTAATTACTTAAAATAATATTTTGGTACGTATATGGAAGCATGGCTATGAAAATGATTTTCAAATATTGTAGCTATGCTGAAAAGCCATACTTTGTGCATTCATTTTTAATTAACTTCAATAATTATATAGGATTATAATGTTACTCTATTAACTCAAAGTGATACATTTTTCTGGTTTACTAACCCATTTGTCTTATTTTTGAGATTATAGTATAATTACATTTCACCCTTTTCTCCTTCTGATTCACTCATATACTCCTCTCTACTCTCTTTCAAGTGCATCACCTCCTATTTTCATTAGTTGTTTTTGCATGTATATACATAAATACATGTATGTTCCTTAAAATAATCTGGTCTGTATAATATTATTTATATGCATGTTATTTATATGCATATTTGATATATTTTTATGAAATTTAACTTGGGTTGATGACTTCCTAAAATAAAATATTCAAATTCTTTACATTTAAACTTTTGTCAAATAGCCAGTTGGAAGGGGCAGTGTAGGCTTAGTCTTAATTTCACTTTATGCATATATGATGTTTAAGTGTATATGCAGAACATGTGCATTTTTATAATGGTGATAAAGAAATTAGTGCCTGTGAGCATCCAGCTACTCTTGGTAATTATGTGTCAGTTCTGTTCATAAATAAAAAAATAAATAAATCTCACTGTCTTTCATAAACTGTTCTCATTCTCTGCACACTAATGATGACATTTTGCTGCTTTTCTGTAGAAAACATGTTTCTGTACCTTTGTTTTCTTGATGTTTGTGGTGGTAAATAGAAAAATACTAAAATGTAGGCTGTTATCACTTGGACATTCATGGGGTAAAATTTTCTAAGATATGAAAAGTGGAGATTTCTGTTAATGAGGCTATGCTTGGAGATGGAGGAAGTGAGGGAACAAGACATTTATGTCTTTTACAAAGGATACTAGTCAAGTCATCTTGACGAATAGAAGACTTAGGATAAATGTTGGAAGCTTATCCAGCCAGTTTAAAGAATAAGGTTCTCTAGGGTATGGAAGTCTTAAGAAGGTTGGGAAGACTCTTGGAAAGTACACGGTAAAATTAAAAGTACAAAAGTACATTATTTATTCTATACATACACAAAGTAAAGAAAAGGTAAGAAAAGAAATAAGAAAATTCTGACTGCATAGGCCCAGCCCAAATGTTAAAGCCTTGCTCCACTGATAATTTCTGTAAATACATATTAATTCTTTTAAGATTAGAATAATTACATATACAAGTTGTATGGAACCATTGGCATTGCAAGTTGCTTAATAATAATGTGAAGTACCTTGCATGTACTACCAACTCCATACAGCAAAAATCTGAAAATACTATATCAAAACTCCCCATCTAACGTCTTTACACACATTCCTATTTAAAGTTGTAGAACAGCTATTTTTATTAGCTCTGTTTTAACAGGTGAGACAACCGGAGAATGGGAAGAAGTTTCTCATGCTCACATAGTCCAAAAGTGCAAGAGCAAAACGTTGAAACCAGGTTTTGGAGGTCATGACTTTTACTAAACAATAGCCTCCCTAAACTTAAAATGAGAGCTATATAAATCACTGGTTTCAGCAGCTGATTTGTTCTGACATTGTTTTTGAAGATATCAAGGAAAAGTTGTTAGTAGGAAATGACTTTCTGATATATTCCTGGAGATAGCTAATGAAAACTTGCTTTAAGGGAAATCCATCAAAAATAATAATTGTTATTAAATACAAGTATCATAACAATCGAATTTCTAAAACTTATCAGTTAGAAAAAATAAGGTGTTGTGTATTTTCATTAATTATGCAGATGCTATTATAAAATTAACAGATGGGATATAACTTTTGGGATAAACTAATTATAAACTAAGAAGCCTGGTTATTGAAATTTTGAATTCTAGTGACTAGGACAACTAGGTAGTAGTCAAAGAAATACTGTTCTTATTTAACATTACATATTTTGGTGATAATTTATTATTTGTGAATTTTATGCATTGTATTTTGAAAATATGCACCCTCTCCTTCCAACTCTGGCCATTAGCACCCTATCCATCCTCCTACACATTCCCAACTGACATTGAAAATCATTCTTTTTTTACATTTTTTTGGAGGGATGGGGTTTGAGACAGGATTTCTCTGTAGTCTTGAAGCCTGTCCTGGAACTAGCCCTTGTAGACTAGGCTGGCCTCGAACTCACAGGAATCCACCTGTCTCTGTCTCCCAAGTGCTGGGATTAAAGGCGTGCCCCACCTCTTCCTGTTTTGTTTTTGTTTCTTTTAAAACATTTCTTATTTTGCCATTGAGCCCAATTTCTGTTGCCAAGCTCGTATTGGTAGTGGGATCTGCCCTAGTGTGCAGCTAGTCTAACAAGAATCACATCATTAATGGAAACTGACTTTTCTTCTCCCTGTTTTTATCAGATAGCAATAACTCTGCAGATGGTTTTGGGATTTTATACCCACCACCTTCCTACTCTATATTGAGATCTTGTCTTGAACAGATCTTCTTGTCCCAATCACACATGTTTGTTTCAATGTGCATCCAACATGCTATGTAGGGAAAACATTTTTTTTTGTCATCAAAAACCTCTGGCTCTTATGACTAAGAATATCCCTAGGACTTGGAGTAAGGGATATAATAAGTATGTCCCATTCAGTGCTAAACATTTCAGAGACTCTCGTTTTCTGAATGCTCACTGAACATTTTGTGTGGAATAATTTGTATTTGACAATTCTGTACCTTATTATGATTTATCTGACAATGTATTTTTGATCAGACTCACCTCCATTTTCATCTCCTATGTCCCTCCCTCTATTATTCAACCTGTTATTCTTTTCTATTACCCCCCTTTCTTTTATGACTGAGTTAAATAAGGTTCGCTTGTTTGAGCTTGTATAAGTGGGCTAGTTAGTGAGTAGAGTGTGGGCAGTCCAAGAAACTCACATCTCCTTCAAACTTTTCTAAAACTTACTTTTCTATCTCACTGCTTACTTTCCTTATAGATTTTGTTAATGTTTTCCATCCTTGATGCTATTATAACAATATACACTGAGCTAAAAAAAAGTGAAGGCACAATCATTCCAAATTGTACTGTGTAAAGGGAAAATATGTGCTTTCTTTCCCAGGAGGTGGATTCTTTATGCTAAAGATGTGCTATGCCAAGGACAAATCCCAAAGCCTGAAGACTATATATATATATATATATATATATATATATATATATATATATATATATATATATTTCACAGTATGTGTTCATTTAAATGTAAAATATTCAAGCTTAAAAGTGAAATTTATATTGGTCTTTTCAGGTAGATTTTTTTTCTCTCTTTGTTCTCTAGTAAACACCATTTCTCTCTCTCTCTTTTTTTTTTAGCCAAAAGAAAAAGGATCTACAAGAGTTCATGCTCTGAACAATGTCAACAAGGCACTGCAGGTCTTACAGAAAAATAATGTAAGTGGTGACCTGAACAGGGTCTGAACACCAGGAAACAGCATGTTT